>NW_027643843.1:0-45000 GCF_032717465.1 Coenobita brevimanus
GGAAGAATGGTAATTGTGCTAAAGTTCCGAAGAAGGATGAGGACCTGAGTGAATGTGGTAATTGGAGGGGAATCTCTTTGCTCACCGATAGCTTTGAAAGTTTTCAGTAGAAGTATTGTTAAATAGGTTGGAGCCGGTGGTTGAGGGTATTCTGAGGGAATGAACAGGCTGGTTTTAGAAAGGGGACGTGAATTTACAGCAATGATCAGATCTTTATAAAGTTAGGCCATTTCCAGATGCAGCAAGTTAATAGAGAATACAAGAGAGTACCGTTAAGTCTTTGTTTTGTTGATTTTGAAAAGGCTTTTTGATAGTGTTTCGAGAGAGACTATGGGGAAGATCATGAGACATTATGGAATACCAGAGGGAGTTTGTAGAGGAGTCATTATGAACATGTGCATACGAGAGGACACATTTTGTAAAGTGATGGTTGATGGTTGTGCTCTGAGTGATTCGTTTGAAGTCTAAGTCCGGAAGGTGAAATAATTCAAGGTGGTGTTCTATCGCAACTTTACTATTTATATTGGGTCATTGATTACATTATGAAACGGCAAGTTTGGAACAGAAAACCGGTGCAGGTAATAACTTTGGGGAGAGAACAGGAAACTTTTGGATTTAGATTATGCAGATGATAGTAGTTTTGATTTGTGATGGGCCAGAAGAGATGCAGAGAGTGTTGGACTGTTTGGTGTGAGTGAAAAGGTCACTGCAAGGTGGGTTTGGTTATTAATTGTGGGAAAAACTGAAAATAATCAATAGTATGAATATGGAAAATGCGCAGGAATGTGTAATTGGAGGTATGGTTGTAAAGCAAGTTGATAGGTTTAAATATTTAGGTACTTATTTAGCCAAGGATGGTTCTTTGAACTTTGAATTCGAGGAAAGGTTAAAGAAGGCTAATCAGGCAATGGGAATGCTTAAAAATATTTGGAATAATAACAGTTTTTCTGTGCATACTAAAAATCAAACTTTACTAAGGTAATGGTTAGGAGTATCTTAATTTATGGACACAAGTCTTGGTACAGCACAGTGACTATGGAAAATAAATTCTTGGTGTTTAGAAACAAAGCACTTAGAAGAATATTAGGAGTTAAGTGGTAGAGGAAAAAAGGATACCAAATAGTAGAATTAGAGAAATAACTTTGGGAGTGCAGCCGGTCTGATGAATATGTTAGGTTCTCAACGATAGAAGTGGCTAGGACATGTGTATAGGAGACCAGGGAATAGTAACGAGGTGCACCAGGGTGGGTGGCACTTGGTAGAGAGGTAGAGGAAGGCCAAAAGAAGACGTAGTGAGGACAATGAGATACAAGGGAAGCTGGGAGGATGAGTGTTGCAAAAGGGTGAGATCTTTGAGGAGTTAGCACAAGATAGGATGTGGTGGTGGTGAGAGGTTCATCGAGGCCCTCATGCATCCCCGAGGGTGCCACGAGGAACTGATTGAATTGGACATAAATGTAAGGATGTGTTGTACTTCATGAATATAGGATATGGCTGTCATGGATTTGAGGCCAGCCAGTTGCAAGTCAATGGTGTGTGTGTGTGTGTGTGTTGTGTGTGTGTGTGTAATTCACCGGGTCAGTCAGGATCACTTGATGAGTCGTGATCGTTAGCTTCTCACTCCTCCCGGAAGGGAGGCTGAGAGCTCATATAGTCCGATCTGCAAGTGCGCTGGTGACTCACACATGCTGCACACACTTTTTTAGTCCCCTTGCTCAAAGGGGGACAGTAAATCCACCCACTTCGTCAGTGAAACTTCTTCGCAACGTGTGTGTGTGTGTGTGTGTATAAACTTAACCCATTGGCTGTGGTGGCTTCTCTTCCAGTTAACATAAAATGCGCTTATCATGTATGCTGAAGTATATATACATATATATTTATTTTTCCGGTCACAGCGTTCATCTATTGCACGTCATATACTGTCTCAGATCTCTGCCAACGAAAGGTTGCTGTAGCTGAACGTATCGATGTAATCTTTAGCCAAAACAAAATACCGTCTTTGTAACTAATTCGCATCTTACAAGTTTCGATATCTGATCTCATTGTTCGTAACATCACGATTCTTTAGGCAGACAAGACAGCAATAATCTACCGAAATAAAGAAAACGCTTAAAGTTACATGGATAACTGATATATTTTTCGTTCCTGGACTAGGCACATTCTACCTCTTCTCCTATTCTGTCACTACTTTAGCCTAAACCAACCCATCCCTAACCTACTTTTCTCTGCCCTACCCTGCCCTACCCCAGCCTACTCCTGCCCTAGTCAGTTCTCTACTCCTATCCTACCGCTGAGGTCTCCTGTAGGGATACTGGTTTCTTCGGTTTTTGCCAGGCTTAGGAGAGGTGGAGGAGATTAAGGTGTTGGACATCCGTTCTGGGCGGGCTAGAGAGACTTACAACATATCCTTTGTCTTGGTGTAAAACTTTGGTCTACCCTTTCCCTGAAGTCATGACACTTCTCGGGTCGATAATATTCCCCATGCAGTGCTGGATGTACCTGGATGATGAAGCAGTGTCCTTCCTCCTGAGTGTTATAAATAGAATTTGGAGAGATTCTGGGTCTACTCCCTGGCTTCTTGAGCGGGGGCTGTTGTCCTACCGTTTCACAAGCCAGGGCATTGCACGGGTCACCATCTTGGTTTGCATGGTAGGTTGCCTTTACTGATTATGGAATTTTTCCGTATTGGTGCCACCTTTGTTTCCCTCTATATCCTCAAGAGGAGGGAGTGCCTCAAACTAGTGTCCTTAGTGTCAACCGTTCTTTGCTAAAGTTCAGGAAGATTTTGTTGGCTCTGTTCCGGAGGTGAGTGTCTGCCTACGCCGTATCCTCGCTTATCCACATCCGTTTGGGTACAGGGTGAAGGCTGCCATGTGGGGATGTGGATGTTCCAACCTTTTCTTGTTTGTCCTGCAAGCGTGTACCAAGGATGGCTCCCTGGCTCCTCTCTCTGGGGTGCAACCGTGTGTTTACTTTCTTTCCACTGAGAGAGGGGCCTTTCTTTTCCTCAACAGGCGGCTCTTTGCAATTTTTTTAGAACATGCTTCCTCCTCACAGTGTCTCGATTCTCGTATGTACTGATGGGATTTGAAATCCCGTGAGGGGACAGGCTTGGGTGTTATATTTCCCGCATTTCATTCTGTGGGAGTATGGTCTTCCCCCATCGTATCTACTTTTTATACGTAGAAACTTACTGCTATTTTACTCGCAGTCAAATTGATATTTAGCTTCCCTCCTGTTTGTTATACTGAAGTGAGTTTTACTTGACTTCCTGCCGATCCTCCATTTTGTGTTTTCCTCGTCCAATCCTCTTTTTTGTTGTCTACAGTGTTTTAAAATGGCTGAGCTTGCTAGGGACTGCTTTGTGGGTTTGTGGGTTTACCATTGTGGGCAATGAGCATGCTGACGCTCTGGCAAAGGCTGCTGCCTCTCGCCCATCCTCACCTCTCTCCTGCCTCGCTCAGTGATGTTCATCTAACCACTCACTGTTTGCTCCCACTGGCAGAGTAGGTGGGATGCGGTGGGGGCCAACAAAATGTGTGATATTTGTGGGTAAACGGGCCCCTTCATTTGCCGAGGTCTGAATGCAGGTGGATGACGGCTTTATGCTGGCTCCGAATGGGCCATTCCTGGTTCTCTCATTGATTTTTAATGGAGGACTCTCCCCCTACTTTCTGTGTGGAATGCTTCGTCCCCCTGACTCTTCGGCTTTTGCTGATGGTGTCCACTGTTGGGGAATTGCGTCATCGTTACCTCTCTGAGCACCGGGTAGGAGAGGGATTGTAGTCTTCTGTTGGTACTTGGAGAGGATGCTTGTTGTGGTGGAGGGGGAAACCTTTGCTTGGTGTAGGCAGCTGCACTACCGTGTAAAATTTAGTATACAGTGGTTTTAGTGTTCTTAGTGTTTTAGTGTTTTTCTTGTTTTAATTATGAATTGTATTTTGTGTGTGTGTATGTGTATGTGTGTGTGTGTGTGTGTGTATGTGTATGTGTGTGTGTGTGTGTGTGTATTTCATCTTTTCGAGTGCTTTTATTCTCGTTGTCATCCGGCGGCATATGACCCTGGTTGTTGTATCGCCAGATTTTATTGTATATACTTATTCAGTTCAATTTACCCTACCCTACTCTTCTCAACCCTACACTAGCCTACCTCAGCCTACCCTACCCTACCCTACCCTGCCATTGCCGACCCAACTCTACCCTACTTTAACCTCCCCTCCCCTGTACAGCCCTTTCACCACTATATTACTTTTCCTGTTTTCTTCTCTCTACCTTCGGATGATTTTCTTCACTTCTACAGTAGAGAGAAATTTCGAACTGGAAGGGTTAAATACTGCCATCATCAACCCCATCTCTATCAGGGGATCTCCTAAGCTGAATAAAATCATGCGGTCAGCTAGGACAATGTAAAAAAGTTGTTCTCGGCTTGAAAGATTAAATGATTCTGTCCCGTCATCCTAAGAGGGTTTTCTGAAGCTGTAGGATATCGTCAGAAGCTAGCAAAGAGTAAAAGTGACATCCGCAAACCGAGAGCTCTGCGTCCAGCTCTCCGCGGTTCAAGTCCCAGAGGTGGACATATGTTTTGACGTGTAGACGTTACCAGGGCATAGCTTGGTGGCCTACCCTTTAATATTCTGGACTAATGGTGGTCTAGCCTCGTGCACCTGCGCTCCACCACAAAAAAAAAAAATAATAATAATAAAAAGGAAAGCCAAGGGTCATGAATGAACTAAAGGACTGAACTAAGCGGAGAAGAACAAAAATCGTAGAGAAGATCGCCCCAAATTTGATGAGACAGTGTAGTATAACTGAGTGAAATAGGCGTTGGATATGACGGAACTAAACGGCAGTTATACCCACCTCTCTTCTGTACCGTACACTACCCTGATTCAGCCTACCCTACCCTACCCAGCCCTACACTACCCTACCCAGCCCACCACCACCCAGCCCTATCTTACCCTGCCATAACCTATCCTACCCTCCCCAACGCAACCATAACCTACCCATGCTTACCCTCGCCTGCCGTAATCGACCCACCTCTATTCAACCCTGCCATAACCGACCCATCCCTACCCTACCTCGGCATAATCAGCCCAATCTAACCTCACCCTGCCAAAACCGACCCAGTCCTACCCCACCCTGCCAAAACCGGCCCAATCCTACGCCGTCCTGCCAAAACTAACCCAACCTTACCCCACCCGGCCATAACCGACCCAACGCTACCCCACCCTGCCACAACCGTCCCATCCCTACCCTACCTTAACCAAACCAGTCTTATCTAACTCATTGTCCACATTAACACTTTTTTTCCATATTCATCTTTCTTCCTCCAGACGATTTTCTTCAACTCTGGAGAGAAATTTCTTACTGGAGGGGATCTCCTAAGCTGAATAAAATCGTCCGGTTACCTAGAACAAAGTAACTAAGTCATTCTCTGTCTGAAGGGGTTATTGTGTCTGTCCCATCATCCCGAGAGGGTTTCTTTAAGCTCCAGGAAATCGTCTAAAAGTAGCAAAGTGTAAACATGACGTCACACTTGGTCTAGGCGCCACATATCGAATCCCGGAGGTGAACAAAGGTTTTTATATCATATAGACGTTTTATATTTTATATTTTGCAACTTTCAGAGGCATTTACTCAGCTTTAGGAGTCTTATGGATAGGCTCAATCAAACATATCGAACCTCCCATGTTAGAAAAAATAGCTTACAGAAATGCGTCTCATACAGAAGAGGCGGAATGGACAGATCGAGTGACTAAGATTGAATTATGTATATGACTGGTTTTGTTTTTTATTATTATTATTATTATTTCAGGCAAATGTCCCAGGCTTCTACACTGGCTGACTAGCGAATATTATAAAGTCTCCCGTGGCTCCGTGCTCCTTCCACTCAAGAGCCTGCACTTCACGCATTCCACGCACAAGATGGCGCCACCGCTGCATTCCTGCGAAGACGAGAGGTCAAGTGGACGACACTTGCTTTTTGTTTGTTTGTTTACTGTAATTGCTTAAAGTTGTGATCCCTCCAACTTGAATGCTCAGTTGTAACTATAGATAACTAGAATACGATGCTAGTCACGAAGAAGGGCTATGAAAAGATACAGAGCTCGTAGTATTGGCTGGATGAATCACTCTTGCGTGATAATCAAAGACGGTGAATAAAACCCACACTTGTAGACGAAGAATATAATTACCAAACAGTTTCGGTGGACACTGCCACCATTTTCAGTGGTCAAGATAGTGAGAGGGAGTGACGTACTGACTATACAAGGGTTCCTTTTTATGCGTGTGTGTGTGGAAGGGTGGGGTAAAGGTGAGGTGAGGTGGGGTGGGGTAGATCGGGTTAATCCCCGCTTACAATCTACCCCACCCCACCTCACCTTTACCCCACCCTTCCACACACACACACGCATAAAAAGGAACCCTTGTATAATCAGTATGTCACTCCCTCTCACTATCTTGACCACTGAAGATGGTGGCAGTGTCCACCGAAACTGTTTGGTAATTATAGTCTTCGTCTACAAGTGTTGGTTTTATTCACCGGCTCGTAGTATTTTTTTCTTTTAACTAAAATACATGAAATAAGCTGCAGAAATACGAAAATACGAGCTTACTTAATGTAAATGAATTATAGTACGTTCAGGATGGAGGGAAGGCATTTTGTATTTTGTTTGTGATGTTATAGTGCAGTGGTTCCCAACCTTTTTGGTCCTGTGGCCCCCCGAGAAAATTATGAGAAGCTCCATGGCCCCTATATAACTCAGATCATATATTTATATATTTTTAATATTTGATATTGTGCAGAAAACGGTAATTACCCCAATATACTTAAAGCTAAACTAGCACAGTAAGGTATATTTCATACTTGATTTCTGTCAGGTTTTACCCAGACCAAATACCTTATAATATCTTATATTACCAATAAGGCCCATGGCCCCCTAATCAATGTCCCATGGCCCTTAAAGCCATGGCTCCCAGATTGGGAACCGCTGTTATAGTGTCTCTCAGGATCCTAGGATCCTGTCTCGGCTGAACCAAATTGTCTGGCGTCAGCTGGAACATGATGCTAGAGTTATGTCGGTCGTGAGGGGGTTAATGGTGACGGTATTGACACTGTAAAGCTCCTATGACTCACTCAGTCGAATAAAATCGTCTGATTCAGCTGAAATGGGGTCCTCGTGTTGTCCCCAGCACCAGAGGGTTCAGAATCTTGTGAGAGGAATGCATACTGACCATTCAAGGGTTCCTTTTATGCGTGTGTGTGTGGAAAGGTGGGGTAAAGGTGAGGTGGGGTGGGGGGCAAGCGGGGGATTAACCCATGGGGGATTTTGGGGGGGACATTTGCGGACAGGTCCGGTGTAAGTCATATCTGACCTTACCTGTGTCGTAGCAGGAAGAGACATGTCCCTTCCTGCTACGACACAGGTAAGTCGCACTGACTTTACCTGTGTCGTAGCAGGAAGGGACATGTCCCTTCCTGCTACGACACAGGTAAGGTCAGATAGGAATTACACCTGACCTGTCCGGTAATGTCCCCCCCAAAATCCCCCTTGGGTTAATCCCCGCTTACAATCTACCCCACCCCACCTCACCTTTACCCCACCTTTCCACACACACACGCATAAAAAGGAACCCTTGAATGGTCAGTATGTCACTCCCTCTCACTAAGATTCTTAACCCTCTGGTGCTTGGGACAACTCTAGTACCCCATTTCAGCTGACTCAGACGATTTTATTCGACTGAGTGAGTCATAGGAGCCTGACAGTGTCAATACCGTCACCATTAACCCCCTCACGACCGACATAACTCTAGCATCATGTTCCAGCTGACGCCAGACAATTGGTTCAGCCGAGTGGGTCTGGGGCCTGGGGGGCACTAAATGAAAATATCCAAAAAAGGGAGGGGGGGCTATATCAATTTTGCCACGGGAGGTATACCAAAATTGGACTTTTTAATAAAACCCCCTCTTCTCTCACTCCCTGTGTTTTGTATATACCCTTCTCTGTCTGCCTGTGGTGTGTCTGCTGTCTCCCTGTGGTGTGTCTGTCCCACCCTGTGTGTGTGTGTGTGTCTACTGTGTGAAGGTGGCTGTGTACTTGTCTTGTGTGTGTGTGTGTCTTGACGTGTGTATGTATGTAGTAGTGTGTGTGTGTATGTAGTGTGTGTGTAAGTGTCTTGGTGTGTGTGAGCTAAGTGTAAATATGGGGGCCTTGTGGTTTTAAGGAAAGCCTGCTACGCAAACTTCCCTCAGCCACATTTTAAAGAAACCTCTATCACACCGGGACTTGAACCCGGGTCTTCCTGATTAGCAAGCCAGCACCATGCTGACCATGCTACTGCGGCCCCATAAGAATAGCGGCTAAAACTTCTACTGTATTTTATTTCTTTACATGTTACAAAAAATGGGAAATTGAACAACATGCACAGACTAAACTAAATTGCCATGTACCTATTAATGTCTCTTTAGGAGGAGATATCTCGAAATTTCCTGAGCTACTTGGAATACCTAAGCCTGCAGTTTAATGCTAATCATGAACAAGTGCTATGGAAAGAATATAGAGCAGTTGCTACTTATATAAAGGGAGAAAGTAAAAACTGCAACTTAGACTGCTATCCAACGGCAGGACTTAAACGATTAACCATATATTACATAAACTTAACACACTGAGTGACACAGAAACTAAACATATGATACAAATTCTTTAATGAAACTTATAATGAGAGTACAAATGACAAAATATACACTGCACAGGAAGACAGTACAGTACTCTGTGGTCATACCCTCTGTGAGATTGAAAGCCTATCTGTTGTAAAGATTTATAAAGGGAAGAGATGAATCGCTAAATTTGATCCACAGTAAATAATAATAATAATAATGAATACATAAAACATTAAAGACAAACCATATAGACTAGATGTCCACCCTAAACTGACAAAAACCTGGCATCTCTCCACCTTGAATGCTGAACTGTTTCTAGAGATAAAGACTAGATTATCATGCAAATCACAATGAAGATCTATGGGGAGGATGCAAAACCATAATACTGTCTTATTCTGCCACTTAGATACAAGAACTAAGCAGCAGAAGGACTAAAATTTGTCAAGGTGAGCCAACTACAATGACACAGATGAAGTCTGAGATTATATAATGTGTAATCATGAACTGATTGCATCATTCAGTAAAGATTACAAAAGGAAAAGCTATCAAATCTGAAAGTGTAAGTACTATACAAGATATGATTAACCTTGTACATCCATATTCTGAGAGATGCTTCCTATATCATAGCCTACACACAAATTCATCCCCCTCAACAGTAATGGTATATTCCTGCTGTCTCCTGACTTCCAATCAACTTATGAAAACTCTCTCCTAATTACAGTACAGTAATATGTTAATGAAGGCTGCTAGTAATTACCTTCAGTATGATAATTCTTATTTAAAGGTAGCAGCAATGGTTAATGAAGGATGTAAGGTATGCAGTCCTTCCAGTTCAGTATACTATATCTCCAATCAGGCTTTATCCAGTGTCTCGCCTACACATGTTAATACCTTCAGTCTTCACTAGTTTAACTCACAGAGCAGGGATTTTTTTTTTTTTTATGCCATCTCATGATTATATTTAGCTTTGTATAGACTTCTGGAAGTGTAGGGGTTAGGCACAGCCTCACTGAACTCCTGCAATAGCAGAGACTTTGCATAAGTTGAATAAAATTGCCTTCTGGCACTATGAATAAACTGAAAAGGGCATCACAGGGATTGCAAGAGTTAAAAGGACTCGCGGAGTTTATATCCCCGATGTAAACAAACTACCCATTAGTTTTTACGCACATCCCCTCATTTTTTCCAGCCAATTATTTATTTTTTCCAGCCAATTAACCTACTATGCCTGCCCATGTACAGGATCACATTCGACCTTAAAACCTAAACAGATGGTGTGAATATCGGGGGATTTAAGTAGCTCTGCTTACTCGGGTTTAAAGGGACATCTTGGTCACCTGGAGATACACACCGCCGTATATCATCCTTATAGCTAATAATTACAACTTACATCAGCCGACTACACCTCTCGATAATGACAGCAAACACTGATAAACACAGGGGCATAAGAATTACCATAATAAGAAGTAGACTAACACCGTAAAGAATAAATTCTTCACTCATCTCCAGCATCTCTCAACGTTGCTCCCATAATGCACCAGTGACGTCACACTTCAAATAAAACATTTACTTATTAAATTTTAAGAAGAAAATTTCGTGAATATATTATCAGTCTTTTAAACATTAATTTTCGTGCAAACTGAATAGAGAGGTAAGTAACGTGTTTCTTGTTAAATTAAAGATAACCCCATGAATCAGTGGCATCATCATCTCTCTCTGAAATTCCATACAGAGTACCAGAGTAGGATCACTATTTACTGTCCTGCCGATATATCTCTACAGTTTTACAAGGGGATTTAAAAATAAACGGCCTGGTGGTGGTGGCAGGGGATAAAATTTTGCGATACCAGTCTCTAATCTGCTGCCATTCCCTACAGAACCTGAGCATAATAGACGAGAAATTAGCCCAGGTTGATGCAGCAATTCTTAACTCAAAATTGCCCCAAGAACAACTTTCTGAAGTTTGTCAAACATTTCATGCAACACCCTGTATGGGAAATTTGGATAAAATATTGGTGAAAGAGAGAGAGATTGTCCAGGTGCTTGAGGGTGCGAAAGTGGATGTATGTGGAATAACTGAAACAAGATTGGAGAGGAGAAAGTGTGAGAGAATGGGAGTATGGATGGGGTATTGCAGTAGGTGAGAATGAGAGGGCAAAGGAAGGAGTATGTATAGTTGTGAGTAAAAGATGGAAGAGTAGCATAAGACAGTATGGATCAGTTGGGTCAAGGATTGTGTGGGTAAAGTTGAAAGTTGGAATACAAATGTGGGCGATTGTGTGTGTGTGTATGCACCAACGCAAGATCGTGCTAGAAGAGTGAGAGAAGAGTTCTGGACAAATGTGGAAGTGTGCATGGAAAAGTTTGGAAGGAATGAGAGAGTGTTTTTGATTGGTGATATGAATGGTAAAGTTGGGAATGTGAAGGTGGATGGAATAGTTGGTGAGTGGGGTGTGCCTGCTGAGATAGATGAGAATGGGAGTGCGTTAGTGGACATTTGTGCTGGGAGGGGGTTGGTGATAGCCAATACCCTCTTCAGGCATAAAATGATCCACAGGTATACATGGCGAGTGATGAGAAGGGTGGGTGGTGAACTGAATGAAAGGAAGGCAATGATTGATTATGTGTGTGGATGAAAGGATGCGAAGATGTGTAAAGGATGCAAGAGTGTATAGAGGTTGGGGGAGTGGACTTTCTGACCACTACTTGGTGGTGGCCAGAATTAGGATTCAAGTAAGATGGAGGAATAGAAGAAGGGAAAGACGAGAGGAAGGAGTAGTTGCAAGGAGAGTGGAAAGGTTACAAGAGGATGAGAAAAAGGCAGAGTATAAGAGAGAAGTGGAGGAACGATTGGGCAAAGATGAATTGGAGCAGATGGGAGACGTGGAAGGTGTGTGTAGGATATTTACAGAAGAAATATGTGCAGCATGTGATGTGGTGTGTGGAAGGAAGAGAAGACGGAGGGGGGTGCAAGGAACGGCATGGTGGACTGAAGAGGTGTGACAGGCTGTGGCACAAAATAAGAAAGCATACAAAGAATGGATGAGAAATAGGGGCGTGGAAGAAGTTGAGAGGCGGAAGAGAGAGTTATATGTAGAAAGAAAGAGAGAGGTGAAAAGATTAGTAAGAGAGAGTAAGAAGAGAGTGGATGAGGAATTTGGAAGGAATTTGAGTGTAAAGTGGAGGAACTGTAAGAAAATGTTCTGGAAAGAGGTGAAAAGAGTAAGAGAGGGTGGAAGTGAAGTTAGCAGGGGAGTGAAAGATAAAAATGATAGATTACTAGTGGAGAAGGGAGAAAAAGTGAGCAGATGGAGAGAACACTTTAAGGAATTGTTGAACATAGAGGATGGAAGTAATGCGAGTATAAGTGGCTGGGGAATGGCTGGGAGGAGGAGGGAGGTGAGAAGACAGGAAGAAATCAGTAGGATAGAAGTTGTGGAAGCAATGAAGAAAGTTAAATCTGGGAAAGCCCCAGGAATTGATGGAGAGTGTGGTGAAATGCTGAAGCATGGGGGAGAGATAGTAGTAGAATGGATGTGGAAGATGTGCAGATTGGCCTGGGAGGAAGGTAGAGTCCCGGAGGATTGGAAGTCAGGTATAATTATTCCCTTGTACAAAGGAAAAGGGGAAAAAGAAGTGTGTGGTAATCAAAGGGGCATTTGTCTTCTTAGTATAATAGGAAAAGTGTATGGTAGGATACTTATTGACAGAGTCAGACAAAGAACAGAGAAATTAGTTGGAGAAGAACAGGGAGGCTTTAGGAAGGGAAGAGGTTGTGTAGATCAGATATTCATTCTTAGATCTTGAGTGGAAAAGTTTCTAGAGAAGGGAAAGAAGTTGTATGCGGCTTTCATGGATTTGGAGAAAGCATATGACAGGGTGGATAGACAAGGATTGTGGAAAGTGTTAAGAATATATGGAGTAGATGGGAAGTTGTTGAATGCTGTGAAGAGTATGTACGATGATGCGAAGGCTGCAGTGCGTGTGGATGGTGAACTAAGTGAATTTTTCTCTTTGAAAGTTGGGTTGAAACAGGGATGTGTCATGTCTCCATGGTTGTTCAATCTGTACATGGATGGGGTAATAAAAGAGGTACAAGGTAGGGTAGTGGATGTTGGAGTGGCCCTGGTGAAAGAGGATAGTGTCTGGAAACTCCCTGTACTGTTGTTTGCAGATGATACTGTGTTGTTGGGTGAAGACGAAGGGGAGCTGCAAGGCTTGGTGGATGAGTTTGGGAGAGTGTGCAAGAAACGAAATCTAAAGGTGAATGTAGGGAAGAGTAAAGTGATAGTCTTTGAGAGAGGTGAAGTCAGTGAATGTACAGCGAGGTTGGATGGTGAGGAATTGGGAAATGTGAGTACGTTTAAGTACTTGGGTAGTGTGATGAGTAAGGATGGAGGTTTGGAGGGTGAAGTGCTTGAAAGGGTACAGCAGGGAAGAAAGGTTGCTGGTTCTTTGAAAGCAGTGATAAGAAACAGGGAAGTGAGCATGGAAGTGAAAAAGTTACTACATGACAGTATTGTGATACCAACTCTAACGTATGCAAGTGAAGCTTGGACGTTGTTTAAAGGACACAAGTCAAGAGTGAGAGCAGTGGAAATGAGTTATTTAAAAGGAGCCTGTGGAGTCACATGGAGAGACAGGCTGACGAATGAGGATATTAAGGAGCGTTGTGGTGTGGATGTGGATGTGATAGGAAGCGTTATGAGAACACACTGAGGTGGTTTGGCTATGTGGAGAGGATGGAGGGTGAAAGACTGACGAAGAGAGTGTATGTGAGTGAGGTGGAGGGGGGATGAGGGTGTGGGAGGCCGAGGATGAGATGGAGGGATGGGGTGGAGAGGTATATGAAAGACGGGGGTGTGAGTTGGGAGCAGGGCAGTGAAATGGAGGGGGACAGGGCGACTTGGAGTCGATTTGTTTGTGGCCACCCCAAACGGGATTGAGGCGTCTGGCAATAGATAGAGATAGATAGAAGATTAAATAACTAAAGCTAACACTGATTTGAACTAATACACATCTGGTCCACAGGTCGTGCTGGAGTCTGCTGCCTTGTTGCTGCTTCCTTGCCACACTGGTCATACCCTGCTGAAGTTTGGTCTGCCCTGCCGTGAGAAGCCTGACGGTGGTGTGGTGTCTTCCCCTACTCTGAGATGCCTGGTGGTGTGGTGTCTTCCCCTACTCTGAGATGCCTGGTGGTGTGGTGGTGGTGGCGGCGGCGGTGGCGGCAGGGTGTCGTGTCTTCCCCAGCCTTGAGATTACTTGCTGCTGCTGCTGGTGATCTGCCCTGACCCGCCGAGAGAAGCCTAGTGGTGATGGTGTGATCTGCCTTGCAAGTCCAGGATGTTCTGTGGACAAATGCTACTTTTGAATGCATATTTTATATTGCTGTCTCTGTTAATGTATTTTGTACTGAAGTATTAATAATGAAAACTTAAATTTTCTGTCTTGTTTCATTACCTTTTTAACTGTGGCTTTGACTTAATATAGGTGATAAGTATATTGCGTGCGCTCTGCAGTCTTGTGTGTTGTGGGGACGGCTTTTGTGATGAGCTAAGACATTCTGATCGCTTCACCAAATTACTGCTCAGCCGTGTGATCAGTGGACATAAAAGATTATACAATACAATGATATACAGCTAAGCATAAAAAAGGTTATGGGAATTCTCCACCATGCAATCAGTGGACCTAAATTAAAGCCTATATTATAAAGCTAAGCCTGAAGCGGGTTGTGGGAAATAGATAATGATGCAGGGTAGACACTGGTAATGTTCACTGAGCCGTGCCCGCAACACACAAGAACTGGGTGGCGTAATATATGGACCACCTTGTATAATGAGAGGCCGTAAGTGTGTGCTGACTCACAAACTTGCCACCAATGCCCCGTCATAACTATTACTGTGTCTTGTAGGAAGCACAAAGAAAACAGGCCACAGAATACCTCCTTGTCTCTTGTTCCTCCTACACAAACATACACGCCTTTCTCTTTAACTTGGCACAGAGTTTTATTTAAAGCATACCAGAATGTCAGGCAGATCAGTAGCAGAAGTAGACAATACTACAGCCCTACATTCTTTCCACAGCACTCATTCGTGACTAACATCATATTCTAGTGATACCTATCGCTACTACTCGGCAAACTGTATGGAAACTATAAGCTATCTGTCTATCCATCTATCTATAGCCAGACGACTTAATCCCGTAAGAGGTGGCCACAAACAAGTGGCCTCTATGCCACCCTGTCCCCTGTCATTCTGCATCACTCCCCCTAATTCACACACACCCTCTCATATACATCCCAACTCCATCCTCCACTTATAAGTAATACATTAAAACAACCGTGAATTACTGCCGCACAAGCTGAGCCGTAATCATATCCAACACAAACACGAAGGAGCTTTAAAGAACAGAAAACAATACCTTGATAGCAGAAGACACTAAGACCACAAGTACTGACAGCCTACACCAAGAAACATAACTAATTTCAGTCAGAGACCAAGTGAATATGAGAGGCACACAGTTCATCACTTCAACTCAAGATCCGTCCCACCTTTGTAACCTTATGTTGCGTCATCCTCTCCACAAACAAAATCGAACAACCGCCCAACACTACACAGAGTATCTTTTGCAACATATCCCCTCCTCCACCCGACTCTACACTTCCCAGACACATTCACAAACTCACAAACACCCCAGCCAGCCAAAACTTTCTGCCAAACACATACATAAACACACAGACACCCCAGCCAGCCAAAACTGTCTATACCAAACACATACATAAACATGCAAACACCCCAGCCAGCCAAAACTTTATATACCAAACACATACATAAACACACAGACACCCCGGCCAGCCAAAACTTTCTATACCAAACACATACATAAACACACAGACACCCCCGCCAGCCAAAACTTTCTACCAAACAGCATCCTTCATGTGCCACCACCAGACATACACCCTTCAGACACTACCGAACCCAGAGATACGAGTACACCAACCTTCCCTGCTACAATACTAACACAAAATATAACACACATACAATTCCCTGTGATCATACTGCAAAGTGGCACCCCCACACCACAGCACACCCACTCACTTCCTGCACCACACCACCACAACACAGACAATCCTTCAACATAACACTGGGTTCACATCCAGAGGAACCTAAGATGTAATAAGAACAACAAAAACAACTCAGGCCAACTTAAAGTGAAACGAGTATAGTTACGATAGGAAAATTATTTCAAGTTATTTTGTAAGCGCTTCGGGTACACAAAGTTACAAGGCCGCAGGGAACGGACTGCATACCGAGGGTTATAATACTGTGGCGGCTTAGGGGGCTTTATACCACCTTTTCTTCAGTGATTTATTGTTCAAGCGAGCGAGCGAGCGAACAGGGCAAGCGAGCGAGAACACTATATGACATGGTATAATAGGGTGGCAGAGAACAGCGCCAAGACTGTGTTGTCTAGGAAACTATTAAAGCAACAACGGATCTATGGACATCATTAGAAACCTAGTAAAAAAATAACAGGAGTTACTTGAGGGACTTTTCTCAAAATCTGCCGCGGCAGTTCTGATGAAAGGAAAATAAAAGTACCAAACTGAGCACCAGAACCGAGTTATTCTAGAAGTTAAAAGCTACTGCAGATCTGTTCAGACAGCTGGAAAGCTTATGAAGAAGCAATTGGTACAACTTAGGTTAAATAGACTTAGCTTTTAACATCAAGCAAGATGGATGGATGGATGGATGTGGAATCGTGGATGCTTGGACCGATGGTAGAGTTCCTGCTGTTTCGTCCTTCCACCTGCCGACAAAATCATCATCAATATCCTCCTCATCATCATCATCATAGCTGTCGTCGTCATTATCATCATCATCATTATATACACCGTCATTCTCATTATCATTACCATTCTCATCATCATCATCATCATCATCAATATCATATTATCATTATCACCTACCTATCTATCTATTTATCTATATCTGTTTATCTATAACCAGACGCCTTAATCCCGTAAGGGGTGACCACAAGCAAATCGCCTTCATGATGTACTGTCCTCTACCATTTAGCTCAAGTATCGCACTCATATGTTTCTACTCTTTCCCTCCATCTCATCGTCGGTCTCCCCCTCCCCCTCTATCCTTCCAGCTAACTCATGTGCACTCTTCTAGTCATTTTCTTATTCGCCATCCTCTCCACATGGCCAAACCACCTCGAAGTGTTTCTCTTAACGCTTTCAGTCTCATCCACATCAGCATCACAACGCTCCTTCATCTGCCCATTTGTCTGTTTGTCTCTCTATGAGACTCCACATGCTCCTCTCAAGCAGCTCATTTCCACCGCTCTCACTCTTGACTTGTGTCCTTCCAGCAAGATCCAAGCTTCACTTCCATACTTTAAAGTGGGAATCACAGCATGCAGTGCCCTTTTTTTTCATACTTTCATCCTCAGTTCCCTCTTCCTAATCACAGCTTTTTAGAGAACAAGCAACCCTCCTTCCCTGACGTATCATTTCAGTTACTTCATCCTCTAATCTTCCATCCTTATTCATCACATTACATAAATACTTAAATGCACTCATATTCTTCCATTTCCTGGCTATGCAGCCTCACTGTGCATTCTGTAACCTCATACGTTGAGAGGTTAAAGCATCACCACCATCAGCATCAACATCATTATCACCATCAATATCATCACTATCAGCCTGTGACACACCACTGCATGATAAGGACCCTCTCACCTTTCTCCACTCTGATCCATTGATTGTTAACTTGTTCCGTCCTTGCTCGGTAGATCTGCATCATATGATCTCTCCATCTTGTCTCTTCTGTGAAAGACGTGACACGAGGTGTGTGTGTGGAGTTACCTGAAAACAATATCAGAATTACTAGATGCGGGAGCTTCAGGCCCCTTAGGTTAATCTCCTTGGTTTGGTATGGTGTCGTGTGGTGTGGTGTGGTGTGGGGAGGATTGTGTGGTCAGGTGTGGTGTGATGTGGGAGGGTGGTTGTGTGTGGTGTGGTGTGTGAGGGTGATTTTCTGTGGTGTGGTGTGGTGTGGTGTAGGAGGAGGATTTTTTGTAGTTTGGTGTGGTGTGGGAGGGTGGTTTTGTGTGGTGTGGTGTGGGAGGGCGGTTATGGATGGTGTGGTGGGGGAGGAGGATTTTTTGTGGTGTGGTGTGGTGTGGGAGGGCGGTTATGTGTGGTGTTGTGTGGTAGGGGAGGAGGATTTTTGGTGGTGCGGTGTGGGAGGGTGATTTTGTGTGGTGTGGGAGTGTGATTTCGTGTCGTGTAGAGTGAGAGACTGGTATGGTGTGGTGTGATACGGTGTGGGAGGGTGGTATGGTATGGTGTGGTGTGAGAGGGTGATGGTGTGTGACAATGTGTGGAACGTAACTTGGCTTAACTATAATCTCTAAAGCCTATATGAGTACAACATCTCTCATCCGAAAATGGTTAGTGAGAAGCAGACGGTCAGGGCCGGTCCTAGAGCTACTGTGATAAAATGTAGAAAATCATGTGTTGTATCCTTAAAATAAAAAAGAATATGTGAGGTTAATTCTTACCTTTAAATAAAGACCAAAATATATGTATTACTTCACTCATATTCATCCACTTTCTAACGATACATAAAGAGACGTTGATCAGTGCATTATGGAACCCTGTGCTGTGATTTATGGGATGTAATAAGCTTTTCAGAATATTGCGTAAGTGTCTCGTAATTGTATAGGTAAAAGGTCCTATATTCTTGGCCTAATATTTACACTTGAAATAAAACTATGAATGTGTGGAAATAATTCTACCATTTGAATAACTATGGTATCATCAACCAAGATATACATACACGAACAGAAGCAAGCACACACACACACACACACACACACACACACACACACACACACACACACACACATGCCCAGTCACCAAAACACGAAGTTAAACAGAAAGGAATGGGAGAGGTGACTCAGCCAATGACTTGAAGATCGTCGTCATCATCATCGTCGTCGTCGTCATCGTCGTCGTTGTCTTCGTTGTCGTAATCATCACCATCATCATCTTCTTCGTCGTCATCATCATCATCATCATCATCATCGTCAGCAGCAGCAGCATGTCATCACCATCCCAACACTGTAAAAAATGTAGTACAGAAGTTATATCAATATCATCACCATTATCATCAAATACATCACTATCATATAACCATATTCTAGAGTTTGCATCAACATCATCATCAGCAGCAGCATCAACATCATCAGTAGCAACATCCGTCTTCATCATCATCATTATCATCATCAGCCTGTGACACACCACTGCAGGATAAGGACCCCTCTCACCTGTCTCCACTCCGATCCTTTGGTTGTTAACTCGTTCCGTCCCTGCTCGGTGGATCTGCGAGTATCATCTCTATCTTGTTCTCTGTGTGCCTCATCCTCTCACTCCGTCTCTGGTCTGCCATTTAGTTACGCCAACTGTCCATGTGTTACCTGCTCTATGGAAGACGTGACCTAAGGACTGCGTGTGGACTGACCTGTAAACAGGAGGACAAATATAAGTGTGTTGCAGCATCACTACTATACCCTGTTCACTCTAACTTGGCGTAAAATTGCAATCTCTTTCTTAAATTTTGCGTTGTGACAAGGGGTTAACACTAGAATGGTGCTAGTCACGAAGAAGTGGTATGGAAATGATGTAGAGCTGTAAGTTTAATTCTTTCACTGAACTACCGGAAATAAGCTGCAAAAAAACGACTATCTCGGCCTTGGTAAAATGAAGGAACACCACCACAATATACGCGTACGTGTGTGTGTGTGTGTGTGTGTGTGTGTGTGTGTGTGTGTGTGTGTGTGTGTGTGTGTGTGTGTGTGTGTGTGTGTGGTGCGAGGTGCCTGTGTGTTACCATGGTAACCTCCCGACACCATCACAGTTACATACACACATTTCCCCACCAGCAAGTTCCATTAGAGAGTACTGTGTGTGTGTGTGTGTGTGTGTGTGTGTGTGTGTGTGTGTGTGTGTGTGTATGCGCTTCAGGACAAAATAACTTACATACAATATTTTTTTTCCATCACATTGTCCCTCTGAAATATGAATCGCACTTATCAGTTTACATTCAGGTCCCAAACAGTACTGTTGGGTGGACAGGGACAAGAGAGCAGGCAAACCTAGTCCACCAGTCTGATCGGCACGAGAATCAACAGGACGACACTCACACTGCTATTTCACTGGTGCTGAGACACCAAGATTGAGGCAGTACAAGGCAGAGTTGCCGTGAATTGCACACTGGTTGTGACGTCATTATTGCACACGGTTTCGTTTAGTAACCAGGATGACAGAGGATGTATTGTTGGTATAACTTCCATAAAATTTGGTATACTGTGAATACTGGAAGAGAGGGTATAATATTATTAATGATGTCAGACCTATTATGATTCAAGTGTAAGGACGTTAAATGATTAAGAGAGTTAATAAGTCAGCAAATGTTGATTAATAACAAGACAGGAGACAAGTAAGTTTATCCACATCCAAGTTTTCTAGTATATCAAGAGTACACGATTTACAACATTGTTTCGGTATTTCTTTAATATTACAAAGTAAGTGTGCACTGCTAATGGTTGGCACGAGTCTTGTAAATAATATATATATTTTTTTAATTATATAGCCGGGTGCGTAGAGGTAGACTGTTCAACGACGTATTCTCCCTTGTTTTAAATGACAGTATTATAGACAAACGCTACATATTCGTTGGTTTAATCATGACAAAATTCCTCGTATTCCTACAAAATAACGTGAACAATTAGTGTGGAAAAAAATTCCACACTAGTGTGGAATGACGTCCGCCTGCCCACATCCATGCTCGTCGTTCATTTGTTTTTCCACATTAGCAGACGATTTTCCACAAAACGGCAGCACTGGACTACAAGGCCTCCTCATCTCCCTCACACTAACATCCCCCTTGTCTCATCAGAATTACGTCTAGTAGCCTTATAGGTATTATTTCTTTGGGCCATGATACTTCCTGGCTGTCAGTGCGATATCCTTGTGTCCTAATGTAGTCACCGTAATGGCTAAAAACAGCAAATAGCCAACACTTACCTCAGGGGAATGATGCAACAGCAACACACACACACCCTCGTCCTTCCACTGTCATATGGCCACTAGCAAAAGTAGCCAAGTAGCGACACCCACCAAGACGAGAAACATGTCCAGCTACTTTTACAACCACTAGATGGTACCCGGGCCCTCTCATGGTAGGGGCAACTCTAGTATTTTATTCCAGGTACTGCTGGGCGATGACATTCAGCTGAGAGTGAGTCATACTACTATAAGAGTGTTAATGCTGTCTCTATTAACTCTCATGATCATACAGATCTCTTTACCAGCCCTACCCAAAAATAAATTGTGTGTGTGTGTGTGTGTGTGTGTGTGTGTGTGTGTGTGTGTGTTTTGTGTGTGTGGTGTGAGGTGCCTGTGTGTTACCATGGCAACCTCCCGATACCATCACAGTTACATACACACATTTCCTCACCAGCAAGTTCCACTAGAGAGTACTGTGTGTGTGTGTGTGTGTGTGTGTGTGTGTGTGTGTGTGTGTGTGTGTGTGTGTGTGTCTGTGTGTGTCTATGTGTTTTGTTTGTGTGGTGTGAGGTGCCTGTGTGTTACCATGGCAACCTCCCGATACCATCACAGTTACATACACACATTTCCTCACCAGCAAGTTCCACTAGAGAGTACTGTGTGTGTGTGTGTGTGTGTGTGTGTGTGTGTGTGTGTGTGTGTGAGTGGGTGGGTGAATGTGTTGTGTGTGGAGGGTGGGGGGTGGGGGTGAATGGTTTGATGTGGTTGCTGTGTGTGTGTGTGTGTGTGTGTGTGTGTGTGTGTGTGTGTGTGTGTGTGTGTGTGTGTGTGTGTGTGGTGCTGTCTATGTGTACCAGGTGACCGTGTGTGTGTGTCCGGCAGGGACACTGCGTGTGGATGCATTGTAGAGCTCATAGTGAACCTGTTTGAATGAAGGTTTGGGTATGCATATCAGTAAATGTGCATATATATGCGTGTGTGTGTGTGTGTGTGTGTGTGTGTGTGTGTGTGTGTGTGTGTGTGTGTGTGTGTGTGTGTGTGTGTGTGTGTGTCCATATGAGTATTCATAAATGTGTGTGCATCAGTGTGTGTACTCATCAGTGTGTGCATCAGTGTGTGTATGCATCAGCGTCTGTGTGTATCAGTGTGTGCATACATTGCCGTGTGCGTGTATCAGTGTCTTAATGCATCAATGCGTGCGTGCATCCATGTGTGTGCATCGGTGTATTTGTGCCAGCGTGTGTGCGTGCATCACTGTGTACGTGCAACAATGCCTGCATGAATCAGTATGTGTGTATTGAAACATATGTGGGTGCATCAATATATATGTACTGCCATGTGCTTGCTTGCTTCCACGAGCATAAACTTTGTAAATATAGGTAAATTAAGTGCGCCTTCGTGCATTCCCTGTATGTATGTATGTATGCATGTATATATGTGTGTGTGCAGGTGCGTACATGTGTGCACTTGGGTGTGCGTCTGAGTATATGTGTGTGTTTTGTGTTTGTGTGTGTTTTTTGAGCAGATGCATGTGTACGTGAATGCACTTACAGCAGATTTATGACTACAGAACTAAGGTTATTTTTGCCAGCACGTTCTTACCCTAAAATACAAGCCTCAGTAGTCACTTTATATTCAGGTTCTGATCTGTACTGCTGCGTGGACAGAGACAAGGGGGAAACAAACCATGTCCACCAGTTTGATCGGCACGAGAATCCACAGGACGATACTCACTTATTTCACTGGTGCTGAGACGCCAGGACTGAGATGCTGCTCGGCTCCCTTCCCTCACACACTGCCCCCTTGTCTCATCAAACTGACGTGTATTACCTTTATTTTTTACTTGTCTTTGGCCTATGATACTTCCTGGCTGTCAGCAAGACATCCTTGTGTCCTAATGTAATTACCTTAATGACTAAAAACAGCAAAATCCAACGCTTACCTCAGGAGATTATGTCAACGCACCCTTACCTTCCCATCTCCTTTACTCACTGATACCTTCTTCGTCTCACCGACAAATACACTTGTTACCCATATTTTTTACATGTCTTTAGCTTATAACACTCCCTGGCTGCCACTAATATATCTTTGTGTCCTAGTTTAACCCTCTGAATGGTTAATAACAGCAAATTCCAACACGTACACACAAGAAAGCGCCGACGTTCCCTCTCCCTCTCGTCGTCCGACGGCCACTGACTGACAGAGGCAAGCAGCGAGTCCTACCAAGCTTAGAATCTTTGCTTAGCTACTCTTATAGCCAAAAGATGGTATGGTGACCCTCTCATGACAGGGATTACTCAAGTGTTCCATCCCAGCTAATCCTAGACGCTTTGATCCACCTGAGAGTAAAGCATAGGAAACAGAGAGTGATCGTACTGGCATAATTTACAATGTTATTATTGGAATATTCTCCCATCCTTATATTGCTGAAGTCAGAAGGTTTTATTCAGCTGAGAGTGGGTTGTAGGAGCCTTGTGTGTAAAAGAGAGCAGGTGTAAGGACGATAGCAATCAGAATCAGCAATAAAGTACTGTATCATTACTAAAAATTTATATGCATTAGATATCTGTTACGTATAGCACAAATTGAAGGTTCAGATAAAAGCAGAGATATAAATTTGTGCTTTCTCTCTCTCTCGTTTTATCTTTCTCTTGCCACACCCTCTCCTCGTGTCTTCCCTTTCGCTGCCTCAGGTGGGTAAGGGCTGTCTCCAGCTTATAATGCTAGCACACTTCATGCTCCATTTATTGCATTCACTTTAATAATAATAATAATAATAATAATAATAATGATAAACACATCTTTCAACTTGTATTTTTTGGATTCCCTATCGGACGATAATTATAAATATAAGAAAACTCATGTTTCAGGGGAAAGTAAAGGAACTGAAGCATTAAATTTAGTTAACTTTCCTCCCCTCGTTCTTCCTCGTCAGTATAATATTTCTCGATAAGAGAAAAAGAGCAGCGAATAAAAGCAAAAAGAACAGAGAATGAGATAAAGAGCAGGGACTGAAACAAAGCGCATTAAGGCAGAATAGGGCCAGAAAAAGTGAAAAAAACGAATAGCGAAAAAAAGAACACAGGGTAACAGTAATATAGGCTTAGATACGTAGGCTGATGAGGACTATGAGAAGTGCTACAGTATAAGAAGACGAGACTACGTGGTTCAGAGGCTGATGAAGGCTATGAGACGACCATGACTGATTTGAGAGGGTTGTCATTGTATAATCAGACAGGACGTGTATGACTCCCTTTATGGTGTATGTAATCAGCAGTAAAAAGTCTTGCAAACAGGAGTTTAGTAGAGGATAATCCACAAATATAGGAGTCAATGTTGTGCTTTGCCACATGGGCATATAACACAGCATATCACAGAGTGTTAAAGGAATCCCCATTCTACCTCATGTTCCTAAGGGACCCTGGTGTCCCGTATGATGTCGTAAAACAGGAACCGATCTGTTATGATCTGGATAACTATAAAAATGAGATGGCCATTAAAGCTAATCGTACCTTTAAAAGATGTTTAAGGTACATTGAGGAAAGTCAAGAGGCCATGGAGAATCAACAGACATCGAGAGCAAAAGTAAAAGAGATTCGTACAGGAGATAGGGTTTATGTACGAAAGATTCCCAAGCCAGGAGAGCCTAAGAAACTTCAACCTCTATACGATGGACCTTTTAGAGTGAAAGGGAAAATTAGTGATGTGATAGTAAAACTGGTAGACATAAACACGGGGAGAGTCATGAAAGTCCACACAGACAGAGTCAGGCTTGCCCACGAAGATAATTTAGACGAGACAATGAATGGTAATGTCTATCTATCTATCTATCTATAGCCCGACGCCCTAATCCCGCAAAGGGTGGCCGCAGACAAAACGCCTCCAATTCACTCTGTCACCCACCATTTGACTCCCCTCCCCCCAACTCACCCCCCACTCCATAAGGATCCTCTCCCACCAGAGGAAGTGCAAAAATATGAACTGAGAAATATTTTAGACGTAGAAAGAGCGGACGAAGGAAACGCCTCACAATTGCAGGAAACAGAGGAAAGTACTCAAAGCGTGCAGAGCTTGCACGAAGAGCAAGAAGAAGGTGCGGTGGCTGATTCGATTGATGATGCCGAAGGAGGAAGAAAAACCTATAGTTTAAGATCTACGGGACAGGTAACAGACTTACCTAATATTATGGATAGGCCTATAGAATACCTAAAATAAAAGTTGACCCTTTTTACAGGTCCTACTGACCGTGATCATCAGTGGACTTGGAAGTCAAGCATGGGAAGACCTACCAGTGAGAGCGGGACTTGCATTCACCGCACAACGTCAGGCCCACATAATAATAATAATAATAATGACGTATAGAAAAGGGGGGGAAAGGAAGGAAGGTAAAGAATGATTGTGTATATGTGATGAGTGTTATGCAACCAGGGCGACGACACGTGGCAGGAACTAGGCCTTAGTTTTATCTCCCGGCCTTACTGGGAGCTGAGGTTCCTGGTTGCATTGTGTAAAGTGCATGTTTTTTTTTTTGTTTGGGTAGGATGGTAGGATACGGGTGTTAGGGTAAGGTGTTGTAGCCCTGGGGGGGTTGGGTAGGGGGATAAGGAAAGGGGAGGGGTGGAGGAAGGGGAGTATAGGGGGGTGAGGGTCTGAGGCGGGGGTGCTGGATATGAGGATGGCGGGTTATTACGTGGCTGCCGTGATCTTGATAATGGGTGTAGGGGTGGTTTAGAGTCTTAAGTGAATTGCAGGGTGTGAACTAAGTAGTTAATTAATAAAAGGGTCAGTAATAAATAAACTATTGGTGCTTAAGTGAACCCTCAGCGAAACACGAACATGTTCCGCCCTTGCCATGACGCGAGACTGGTGTGCACTGGTACCCTGTGGGTAACCAGGCCGCGGAGCTGGGCGGCGTGCGTCTACACCCTACCTCTAACATTTGGTAACTGAGGCGGTGATCGTTGATTCGTTGGTGTGGCAGCGAGAAGCGGATGAAGAGGTAGACGGCCTGGCGCCATGACATAATCGAAGCAGATGTACACCACTCTATACCAAGAGCAACACTGAGGGTCGCTGACTGGGCATGCGGGTTTTAAATTGGTATAGGCAGACAGGTAGACGCCGCATTGGGGGCGGGGCTTGCAATAAAGAAAATTCCCACATAATGTAGGGGACCCTTATGTAACTTTGACGAATCTTTATACCGTCCATTGTCGTTTCGTTTTTATTTTCTCTCTCTCTCTCTCTTGTTCTTACGTTGCCTCATGTTCAAAGGTCCTTTTATTTCTTAATGGCGGTGGTCTAATATAAATTTCCATGTGGCTCTATATGTGGACACTCAGTGGATTGTGTTTTCCATTCTTTCCAGCTAATCTACAGTTTATCACATCTTTCCTGGCTTATTTCCCAGCGATATCTATACTGCATTCGGATTCTACACTAAGTTATTTCCTGCTTAATCAGTTGCTTTGTACTGTGACCGTTTCGTATCGTTTATAAAAGCTCCAATAAGATTGCATGCATCAGCCTTGGTCACATGATGGCTCTCCACGCTGCTTGATCTCTGGCAGCCTCCCTATTTAGTCCCTTATCCCTGAGGTCACACTCTATGACCTCGTCTCAGGTCTTTTTCGGTCTGCCTCTCGCAACCCTACCCCCGACGTTCAGACTTCTTATTGTAGATCCATAATATCTGAATGTTTCTTGTCTGCTTCTTACCATTTGTAGAAGTTCCATGTACTGTGTGTGTGTGTGTGTGTGTGTGTGTGTGTGTGTGCGCGCGAAGTGAAAACACGAGTAATGGGGACAAGGATGGCGTTGGTAATGAATGGTGATGGATGGAATATCTCAAATTTGTTGTATGCTGTGATGCATGGTGTGGCATGAAAATGAAAAGTCAAGAGTGAGAGCAGTGGAGATGGGACTGCTGAGGAATGTATGTGGAGTACAGAGAGTGGATAGGATACGAAATAACGATTCGCGGAAGATGTGGAGTGAAGAAGTCGGTGGACACCAGAATCGAAGAGAGTGTACTGAGATGGTATGGTCATGTGGAGAGAATGGATAACAATAGAGTGGTGAAAAAGGTATATCTGAGCGAATTTGAAGGAGGGAGGAGGAGAGGTAGGCCAAGGAGAAGGTGGAGAGATATGGTGGATGAGTGTGCTGGGATGAGAGGTATGGAAGTCGGTGAGCCTGGCTGGATGAATGTTGTGAGAAGTGCATAACCAGGAATTTGGCACCCCATTTTAACGTGACAGCGTTCTAACTGACTGTATCAGATAGGTATATGAGAAGCTACAGAACGTGGTGAAAGTTTTTTTGGTTTACCCGATGGAGCCAGGATTCCGGGGGCTTGACTAATGAGTGAATGGTAGCGTACTAGGCAAACATAGGTTGTCTGGACGTTGCTACTTCTCACCCTGCCGTAGGGTGGTAAAGGAGGTCTGGATGATGATGATGATGATGTTGATAATGATGATGATAATGATGATTATGATTATTATTATTATTATGTAGAGATTGTGAGGCGTGAAAGGACTGAACTTTCTGGTGAGTCTTTTGAGTGTGTGGAAGAGTTTTGTTATCTGGGACACATGTTATGTGCTGGAGGTGGGGCTGGAGCAGCTCTGTGGCTAGAGTGAGTAGTGGTTGGAAGAAGTTCAGGAAGCTGTTGCCTCTCCTGACACTGAGAGGTCACTTCCTACGTGCTAAGGGGTCTTTGTATGTGGCATGTGTTAGGAGTGTAATGCTATATGGTAGTGAGACCTGAGCAGTAAAGAGAGAGGATATTCACAGACTCAAACGTACAGAAATGACAATGATTAGGTGAATGTGCAGTGCGTCCCTGAGTGTGAGGCCTGGGGGAGGAGGGGGGGGCTAAGTTTGTGACGGAAGAGTTGAGAGGTAGGATTGGACTGGAGTGTACTGGTGGTGTGATGAGGAGGGGTAGATTGAGATGGTTTGGTAGGAAGGATGGGAGTGGAGTGTATTGGTGTGGTGATGAGGAAGGATAGATTGAGATGGTTTGGGAGAATGGATGGGACTGGAGTGTATTGATGTGATGAAGAAGGGTAGATTGAGATGGTTTGGGCATGTGGAGAGGATGGGGGATGACAGTTGGGTGCAGAAAGTGAGAAATGTGAACATTAGAGTTAGGGATGCGAGAAGCAGACCGGAAAAAAAAAAAAAAATAAAAACGGGGCGAAGTCATTGGGTGCGACCTCATGGATAAGGGACTGAATAGGGAGGCTGCCAGAGATCGAACATCATGGAGAGCCGCCAGTAGGTGACTAAGGCAATGCATGCAAACAGGTTGGAGCGTTTATAAACGAAACGAGACGAAAAACGAAGCAATGATAGTACCGTACAACTGGCCTGGACATGGCACTTGTACTGTAGATGCCACACAACAGTAAAAGTGATTTAATTCTCACCAAACACTACCAGTCTGATGTAGCTATTCAGTCAGGAGATAATTTCAACACTCGAGGTGTTTACTGTGCACGGCCATGTAAGGCAATGCACACACGGGGCTGGAGGTGACTGGGTTGATCACAGAGGACTGGGGTGACCTAGAGGTTCACCTACCACCACACCAGGGGGTCAGAGCTCATGGTACGACACTCCAGCCATTGTGGAAGTGTTGCCACTGAGAGGATATGATAATAAACATAGTGTCAGTGAAGGGCAGCGTCTGTGGCAGCCATCCAACGCGGGTGACGCTAAGCACCCGTGCACACGTCAGTCCTGGCAACACCCTTCACTGGTGCACTTAGGGTACCAGTGCAAGGGGCCAAAAGAACACCGGGGCAAGGTCTGACTGATGATATGATGAGTGACATTATCTGGCTACCCCACACCACCAAGACATGTCACTCAGCCAAACCATACAGGTGATGGAGCACGAGGAACCTACCGCACTCAATGTAAACATGAGAAGGCCAAAGACACAACACATACGGTAATGAAGAGACCAACACAGCGGCAACTGAGCAAAATATCGGAGGTGGCCGACTACTTCAAGGATTAATGGATATGATTCCAAGGTGGCGACCATCATCCACTCACTTGATGTAGTGCTGCCTACTTCTTCCTTCACCTTTATCATTCTTTTTCTGTGTCTGTCCTCCTCTCTTCCTATTTCTCCCATCTTTCCTGTCACTTTTTGTTACTCCTCTTTCCTTTTCAGGTGGCTTTACATTGAGTGACAAGCCTAATGGTTTCCTGTAAGCCAGGAAACCATTTACAACGCTGGGTGGTAACCATATAACCAACCCATACGTGTTCCTTAAGTGTCAACAAGTGGGTTGGCGGAGGGTTAGTGCCCCTCCCCGTAAAACAACTAACTCAAGAGACAAACGGCCACCCCATGCCGGATTAAGGCGTCTGGCGATAGATAGATAGATAGATACGGAATTATGGCGTCTGGCGATATAAAGATAGATAAATATATAGATAGATGAGGGATTATACCGTCTGGCGATAGATAGATATATAGATAGATATGGGATTATGGCGTCTGGCGATAGATAGACAGATGGATAGATAGGGGATTTTGGCGTCTGGTGATAGATAGATAGATAGATAAATGGATAGATACGAGATTATGGCGTCTGGCGATACTGATAGGTAATGAATTATGGCGTCTGACGATAGATAGACAGATAGATGGATAGATACGGGATTCTGGAGACTGGCGATAGATAGATAGGACGAATAACTGTCTATCTATCTATCTATTGCCAGACGCCTCAATCCTGCAAGGAGTGGCCATAAACAAATCGCCTCCATGTCGTCCTGTCCCCCGCCATTTCACTGCCCTGCTCCCAGCTCACATCCCCCTCTCCCATATACCTCTCCACTCCATCCCCTCATTTCATCCTTGGCCTCCCCCTCCCTCTCACCCTCTCCACCTCACTCACATACACTCTCCTCGTCAGTCTCTCACTCTCCATCCTCTCCACATGGCCAAACCACCTCAGTGTATTTC
Source organism: Coenobita brevimanus (assembly GCF_032717465.1). NCBI lineage: Eukaryota > Metazoa > Arthropoda > Malacostraca > Decapoda > Coenobitidae > Coenobita > Coenobita brevimanus. Next base: position 29,734 of record NW_027643843.1, read on the forward strand.
TCCTAACGCTTCCTATCACATCCACATCCACACCACAACGCTCCTTCACTTCCTCATTTGTCAGTCTGTCTCTCCATGTAACTCTACATGCTCCTCTCATTTCTTTTTTATGCAAGGAAGAAGGAACCAAAGGCCAGGAGCCCGCAAAACCGTTCCTTCCAAGAAAAAAAAAAATACAAAGGAGAGCCAAATTCAAGATCCGTTCATTTCGAGATGCCTGGACACACTGCGTGTGAAAAACTGGAGATCATAGGATGTAGGAAATACAGACAGAGGGAGACAGTTCCAGAGTTGACTTGTTGCATAAATGAAGGACTGCCCAAAGGATCCTAGTGAGATATGCCACCTTCCCCTCCCTCTATAAAACAACGATAATAAATACAAGGAAATTATAGTATATGTAAAGACAGCGAGGAAAACTATTTAGTATGTGTTTGTTTATGTAGATGCATTTCTGATGGATTGATTAGTCTATAGGAAGTTGTTACATAAGAAGATGGAGGGTGAGCGGTTCTTCACATCCCTATCTATCTATCTATCTATTGCCAGACGCCTTAACCCGCAAGAGGTGGCCGCAAACAAATCGCATCCATGTCGCCCTGTCCCCCGCCATTTCATTGCCCTGCTCCCAGCTCACACCCCCCTCTCATTTACCTCTCATTTCCATCCCTCCACCTCATCCTCGGTCTCCCCCCTCCCTCTCCCTCCCTCCACATCACCTACATACACCCTCTTAGTCAGTCTTTCATTCTCCATTCTCTGCACATGTCCAATATGGCTCAAAGATACAGTAATACACAACTCTGTACGGTAAGTGTTATGCACAGCTTTGTTTTACTGTTTACATAGAACTATTCCTACTTGTTTTTATATATTTGCTTTAGAATCCATTGTCATCATACAGTGAACTACGCTATGTTGTAGTTTCCTCTTTCTTGCTTTACTATCCTTATCCATCAGCATGTAGAATTAGATCTCGTAGTCATAGTCTGCTCTGTAACAAGCAGCCTCGAAAGGATCATAAGGTCTGTTGCTGTTTGCTGTTCTTTGTATTCCTTTGTACTCCCTCTTAACACTATCTTGGAGGGCGCGGGCTATGGCATTATCCCCAGCTGACACCCCCCCCCCCTCCTCTCCTCGGCTCTAAATGAGTAGCGTGTAATTTTTCCCACGTGCATGTCCGTCGTGTGTGTGTGTGTTGATATTCGCCCCGCACATGTAGGGGCACGGGCAAACAGAGAGCCCGTCAGGGAAATGGCGGAATCAAGCTCTCGATTCAGAGCAAAGCGGGAACAGCAGGCTGAAGGACGAGGGGAAGGCGGCAGAGGCAGGGGAAGGTGCGATGGTCAGTGGTGAAAAACGGCTGGGCGAAAAAAAGCACCTCAAGTCTGCTCATCAGAGTCCGAGATGTCGGTGTACTCGGAGTCGCGATCTATATCCTCGTACAACTCTAGCTTCCCCGAGTCCCTGAGGCGAGGTGGAACACCTAATGGGGAGTCGTGAAGGACCCGGCTAAGAGCTAGAGTTATGCCGCGTTCGAGCCTGGCGGCGAGGAGCTCACGAGTACACGCAGCATCGTCGGACTCAGCAGAGGATGGCAGAACAAGGGCAGGTGAGGGGCTTGCAGGCGGCGGATCGGTGGTGGAAGTTGTGAGATCCACTCCCTCAGCAGCAGGTGGAGAAACGGGGGGGGGGAAGGGCCCTCGACGTCGCGGTGGTCGGGCGAAACGGGGACGGCAGCCCTTTCCCCCTCAGCTGCAGACGGCAAGGAGTGGATCTCAGCAACGGTGGTGATGGTGTCAAGCTCCATGGCCGTGATCGGTGCCGGGTCGGTAGGGGTAGAGACAGACGAGCCAGTCGCCCTGTTGAGGGGTCCGTCCAGGCACAGCCGTTTGCGCGGTGTGCAGCGGGGCCGAGGTGGAGGTGGCCGGGACTTGGGCTGCGCAGGAGGCCGCCGGGGACGACGATCTGGACGAGGGGCTGAATATGCGTCTCCGACAAAGCTCTGGGGGATGACAAGTCTTGGTAGCCCGTTCTCCTCAAAGATCTGAGGGAGGAGAACGTGCAACAGAGCCTTGTCACCCCCACAAAAAGCCTGTGCCGTAGCGACGCACATCGAGACCAGGAGATTAGTCTCCCCAGAACACCCAGGATCACGAGACTGGCGTCTCTGGGCCGTGGGGCGCCGCCGTGCATGGGCAGAGCCCTGCACAGCAGCACCTCCCGGCCCAGTGACATCCGTAGCCTCGGGACCCTTGGGTGACTGACGGAGCCGAAACTCCACAGCCTCACCCTCGCCAAGAGAGCGCCGAAAGTGTCGGGGTTAGGTGCAACGATCCGGAGTCTGTGCACGAAAACATCAGCACCGGTGTCCCGGCGCTTGATGAAGCCGTACCCAGACTTCACGTTGAACCACACCACCGCACCTGTGATCTTCGTGACTCCCGGCGGCCTAGAACTACTGCTGGATGCCCCCCTCAACGGGTCGTAGGCGGTGGCAGTAGATCGCTGGTCGGGCATAGCTGGGAAGGTCTCACTAAGCCGGCAGTGATCCTCCTACGGCTGCTAGACCGGAACTGCATGTCCGTCGCTTATTTGTTTTTCCACATTAGCAGACGATTTCCACGGAGCGGCACCCTGTCAGCCTGTCTGTCTCTCCACGTAGCTCCACATTCCTCTCAGATAACTTATTTCCACACCACTTTTCACACGAATAAAGATTGGTCAGGAGAAACACATTAAGGTGGTTTGGCCATGTGGAGTGGATGGAGAGAGTGAGACTGACGAGAAGAGTGTATGTGAGGTGGAGGGGCGGAGATGGAGGGCGAGGCCAAGGATGAGATGGAAGGATAGAGTGGAGAGGTATATGAGAGAGGGCGGTGTGAGCTGGGAGCAGGGCAGTGAACTGGTGGGGGACAGATCGACAAGGAGGCGATTAGGTTGTGGCCACCCCTTACGTAATTAAGGCGTGTGGCAATACTGTAGATTGATAGATGGTTCAACTGAAAGAACAGGCAGTATCAAAGAACTGATGAACAATATCCTGCCTCACCTTTGTTCATCTCGGCAAGATGGGCAAGCTGTTGAAACACTATCAACACTGAGAATAGACACACAGCTCGAGCGTCCTTCCCCTCTCACGGTTAGAGGGTGACTGACGGGATTCGAAGCTTCTCTAGGTCGAGATAAAATACTTGTTTTTATTATGCTGATTAATGTTTACCTTTAGTATTATTCCTATCTATATATCCTTCTATAGTTAGACGCCTTCATTTGCGTAAGGAGTGGCCACATACAAATCGTCTCCATGTCACCCTGTCCCCTGCCATGTCGCTACCCTCACCCCATCTTACACCCCCCCGTTTATGTACCTCTCTACTCCATCCCTCCATCTCTTCTTTGGTCTCCCCCTCCCCCGTCCATCTCACTCACATACACCTCAAGTCTAGTTAGTCTCTCACCCTCCATACTCCCAAGTTACATCCAACGCTCTCTCTTATAGGCCCTATCCTACCGCTCTCCTCCATTCCACCATCTCCTCCTCGGTCTCCGCCTCCCTCTCCACCCTCCACCTCATTCACATACACTCTCCTAGTTAGTCTCTCACCCTCCATACTCTGAATTTTCACCCCGTGTCTCACATACCTCCCCCCTCCATCCCTCCATCTCTTCCTCGGTCTCCCCTTCTCTCTACCTCCTCCATATTACTCACATCAACTCTCCTAGTTAGGCTCTCACTCCTCATACTCCGAACTTTAACCTCTTCCTCGGTCGTCCCCTCCCTCTCTCCCCCCCTCCAGCTCACTGACATACACTCTCCTAGTTAGTCTCTCACCCTCCATTCTCCCATCACTAATCTAGTCGTCTGGGTTGATGATATTCACCTGAAATATAAACCACATTTTTATTTATCCTTTTTACTGGCATGCATCCCAACCCGGACCAGGGTGGTGGTGGTGGTGGTGGTGGTGGTGGTAAGCCAGGAGACCATTTGCATCGGTGGGTAGTAACCATATAACCAACCCATACGTGTGTGACCCATACGTGTGTGACATAATTATTATAATGTCACAAAATGTAAGTTGGTCCAGTACACCAAGCTAAGGTTTACAATCAACGCCTTATCTGGAATATTGCTCACCCTTGTGGAATGGATGTGGGCAGGCTTCACTAAAACAACTGGACAAAATTCAGAACAAAGCTGCTGGAATTATTAATAACCTTACTATTACAAATGAACTACCTCCCCTACAGGTGAGAAGGAATGTTGCCTCCCTTGCATTATTTTACAGATATTTCTATGGCAAATGCTCAGACGAAGTTGCGTCCATTGTGCCACCTCTCCATGCCTTCCCCTGTGCTACACGGGCATCTGGTAGCACTCATGACTGGAATGCCACACTGCCATACTGCAAAACTTCAGCCTATCAGAATCCTTTTATTCCCCGAACTGCATCTCTTTGCAGCTCGCTTCCCTAGAGTTGTGTCCCCCCAAATTCCACCTACAGTAAAGTTGTTCAAGTCCAACTGTTACAGATTTCCTATGAATGGGGGACACCTGTAATCTATCTATCTATCTATTGCCAGACGCCTCAATCCCGCAAGGGGTGGCCACAAACAAATAGCCTCCATGTCACCCTGTTCCCCTCCATTTCACTGCCCTGTTCAGAGCTCACATCCACCTCTCTCATATACCTCTCCACTCCATCCCTCCCTCTCATCCTTGGTCTCTCTCATATACCTGTAATCTGGTGTATGGATTTTTTTTTTTTATTAATTTGTTTTTCCTTCCTCTCTTCTGTTATTTACAAAAAAGGTGATGACACTACAGGACTCAGAATTACAGCTAGGTTCAAGTTGCGGCAGCGAGCAATTCTAACCCATAGCTTACCATCTCAGGTCCTACAGATTGTTCTCTCTCTCTCTCTCTCTCTTTAAGGTTTGGCCAGTAATTGTCTGATCGTGTGATTTTTGCTGTTGGCTAATGACGTGAAACCGGGGCTGGGACACGTGTTAATTACTCGGGTGTTTAGGCTTGTGTTGGGGGTGGCGGCAGTACGAGGAGCTGGTGGTGGTGGTGGTGGTGGTGTGTGTGTGTGTGTGTGTGTGTGTGTGTGTGTGTGTAGTTGTAGATGACAGTAAGTAAGTAATAAGGACTGGCACCAAGCCCAAGAGGAGTACATGGCACTAAAACCGCTGCATATAAAATGACGGGTATGCTATGGTGGAATAAAGGTAGAGGGGAAGGCGGGGTAGACACTAAATGTGAGGCAAGATACGGGTTTGAGATAGGAAGCGCATGAGGTGTGTGATGGAAAAACACGGGATTCACCAAGAAGATCGGCTAAGGTAGGGGCACGTCCAAGGGAGTAAGGGAACGGGAGAGTCCGTCTGCGCACGACGTGGAACGGAGGGCAGTCAAGCAAAAGATGGTGGACCGTGAGTAGGGCCTGAAAACATTGACAGATCGGAGGAGTGCCTCCTGACATTAGAAAGCCATGTGTGATCCACGTGTGGCCAAGGCGCAGACGGGCTAGGGCTGATTCCCAACGCCTGTTGCAATGGGAGGACGACTGCCAGTGAGTGACAGTACGTTTGATGGCGCGGAGTTTGTTATCAGTTGTAGACGTCCATTTTGCTTGTCACCGCTGGCCAAGGAGACGGGTAACAATCGGGAAATAATCAGTTGCCGGGATAAGATGAGGTGTGACAGAGCAAGAGGTGACAGCTGCACGTGTTAGGCAGTCAACCCTCTCACTACTCGGTATTCCAACATGGTTTGGGACCCAGCAGGAGGCAGGCTTCAATCTGGTGTTAATGCAGAACAACCATTCCTGTATCTTCAGCACTAGCGGGTTGCTGACAGGGATAGACTGAATACCATGTAGTGCACTAAGTGAATCTGTGAAAATAACAAAAGTGTGTAACCTTGATCGGTATATAACACGAAGGGCCAGTAAAATGGCCAGCAATTCAGCAGTGAAAATACTTGCGACTGGTGGAAGACGGATCTGATAGGTATGGTCTGGGAAAAGAGCAGCAAAATCCGAGCCCACAGAAGACTTAGAGCCATCTGTGTACACTGGGGTCGCTGAGGAGTGACAATGCATATGGTCCATAAAAAGATGATAGAGTTCCTGTGGGGTGGAACAGGACTTTGGACAAGAGAGCAGGACATCACAGACAGTAGGGTGAGGAAGAAGCCAAGGAGGGAACATAGAATCTCGCAGAGGGAGAACTGAAATAGCAGGGAAAAAAGGGAACGGAAATAAATTGGAGACCCTACAAGGAAAAGATGAAGCTAACGAGGGCGGAAAAGGAGGGGAGAGGTGCGTAACAGAGGAAGGGAAACCTGCAGATGGGTGTTGAAGAAGGAGAATGTGGTAACGGAGAGTCAACTTGTCACGTCTGGAGGATAGAGTGGACATACCCGACTCGACATATACTGTACAGTAGGCTCGTAACCGGGGTGGAGCGAAAAGCACCCAACGCCAGACGTAAACCATGATGAACAGAATCTAGGCGCCGAAGGGAGGCAGATGAGGCAGATGCATAAACCTGACAGCCATAATCAATCTTCGACAAAATTAAGACTGTATGGAGCCGGAGCAGAGTTGTACGGTCTGCACCCCAGGACATATGGCTGAGAGTTTGTAATAACTGAAGTCTGAGGGAAGCAGAGGTCTTAAGGGAAGTAAGATGCGGGGACCAAGTCAGTGGAGAATCAAGGATATGGCCAAGGAAAGGGGCTGATAATCGATATGGCAGGGGAGTACCATACAGTGTAAGAGGGGGTTGAGGGATTGAATGACGGCTCATAAAAGTTATAGCACAGGATTTCGTGGGGGAGAATTTAAAGCCATGATCCGTGGCCCACCCTGCAGCGGCATCTATAGCTGATTGACGTAGGGCTCGTAAGGCCTGGACATCCGCTCCAGCTGTGCTATTATTTCTTCAGCGAGAAAGGCAGTTATGTATCCCTTATAGCCTGTAATATATAGCCAACATTTACTGTCCGCAGTAGGTCAGGAGTTTTGTGCAATGTCACGCCACTGTATCTAAAAAAAAAAAAAAATCAACTCAAGGAAGGAGAAAAAAAGAAATGGAAGAAAGAAAGGAGAAAGAACGAAGAAATGAGACAAAGAAGAGAAAAGAAAGACGAAGGGGGGAAGAAGAAAAATGAGAAAATAGAAGAATGGAGAAAGAGGAAATGGAAGAAAGAAAGGAGAAAGAATAAAACAGAAGAAAGTAGAAAGACGAAAATAGAAAATGAAAAAAGAAAGAAAGAAGAGGAAGGAGGAAGAGGAGAAAGAAGAAGAGGAGGAGGAGAAGGAGGCAGAGGAGGAAGGATGGGTAAGGAAAAGAGAAAGAGGAAGAGGAGAAAGAATGAGGAAGAAGAGGAAGAGGTATAGGAAGAAGGGGAAGAGGAAGACGAAGGAGGGAAAGAGAAAAGGCAGACGAAGAAGAGGGAATGGAGGAAGAGGAAGAGGAAGAATGGGAAGAAGAAAAATGGGAAGAAGAAAAATGGGAAGAGGAAGAGGAAGAAGAGGGAAAAGAGGATGAGAAGGAACAGGAAGAACAAGAGAAGAGGAGAAAGAAGAGGGGAAAGGGAAAGAGGAACAAGAAGAGGAAGAAGAAAAGAAAGGACAAGAGGAAGAACATGATGACAAGAGAGAAGAGGAAAGGGAGGTACAGAAAGAGGAAGAGGAAAAAGGAGATATGAAAGAAAAGAAGAAGAAAATGAGGAAGAGGAAAGAGAAGAGGAACTGGAAGAAAAAGAAGAACAGGAAGAGGAGGACTTGGAAGAGAAAGAGGAGGAAGAGAAAAATTGAAATGCTTGGGAAGAGGTGTTAGGGAGCTGCCTTAACTGACTAGAGTGTATGCCATGATTTAAAACTCTGGCTAAGCACTGAGTCAAGAGAAGAACATAGCAGAGGATAACTGAAGAAGGCTGGCAGACAAAAACACAAACACATTAAGAACACAACAGAATAAGATAGGCAGAAAAATGCACATAAACACACAATATGACACTGACAGAACACAGCACATAAAGAACATGAAAGTGTAGCTACAAAAACCCGCAAGAACAAAGAACGTAACTATGAACATGCAAGTTTAACTGCAGAAGACTGGCTGAACAAAACATAAACAAAAAACATGAAAGGATAACTGCAAGAAATTGGAAAAACAAAAAGCATATGAAGGGAAAACTTAAGGTAGGTTAGTCCATGCTTGGCTGCTCCTGTAAGTGACTAATCAATAAGCCTATGATGTAAATAGGAAAGAAAACTATTGCACGAGTGGATGGCACAACCTACATTAGGCCACATTATAAGTTGTATGGTAGACACTGAAGCTCCTTTTTGTTAGTGATTTAGCTTCCTTTTTGCTACTCAGTATTCTCCTACATCACTGTATTCATTATTAGGTGCATACAAAAGGATGCTGAGATGCAATGAGAATGAATCACAGAGATGTGTTAAATCTGCAAAAGCCGCTTGCGGTATGACTGTGGGTACTAAAACATGTTGCATATTATGGACAATTTATTTTTCACTGTGGGATAAAAAATTACAAGAGACACACATAATTAAACATTCCTCACCATTCTTACACAACTGCAGTCAACTGACATTCTCACACAATTGCTCAGACATCTAACATTCTCACACAGTTGCAGTTATCTAACATACATACACAATTGCAATCATCTAACTCTTCAGGGGGAATAAAATACAGTTCATTGGGGGATAAAAAATAACCATTCATGCCGTTTATTTATGCCTTGACGGCATCTCTGCAGGGTGGGAAATTTGCCTCTTGATATCTTAGGTGTGAGGCGCTTCATCTGCCTCCGTCAGGCTGCATCAGATGGCATGGGTCTTCTTGGGCTGCAGATCCAGGGGCCTGAACTTCTGTAGGTGGAAAATGCTGAGTTAATACTACATAGATTTCAGCCAATGGAACAGAGCCATTCCTACAACACAGAGAGTCACTGGCCTCTGGTTTCTTCTTCCCTCCCCCCCCCACACACACAGTGGAGCAATAAATGGCAAATGGAATTTAATGTGGACAAGTGTCATGTAATTAAGTGTGGCAAAAGTGAGAAAAGATTAGATTGGGATTATAAATTAGGAAGGTCAACCCTACACATATCAGAAAGGGAGGAGGACCTAAGAGTGATTATCAGTAACAAACTATCTCCAGATGATCACATCAGTGAGAAGCTACATAACATGTATACACTGCTTACTAATATGAGAACAGCATTCACATATATAAATGAAGACACACTGAGAAAGATAATAACATCATTCATCAGACCAACCCTGAAATATGCATCAGTAGTCTGGAGTCCTCATCTCAATAAACACATAGATAAGACTGGAAAAGTAAAAAGGGCAACTGCAAGATGGGTACCAAGCTTAAGGGACCTAAGCTACGAAGAAAGACTAGAAAAACTGAATCTACCAACACTACAGGAGAGAAGGTAAAGAGAAGACATGATTATGCTATATAAATGCATCTCAGGGAAAGAGAAAATAGACATAAATGAATATATAACCTATGGGGAAGCATCAGCAAAGAGGACACTGCAAAAAACTACACGTATGTAAAAAGAGAAGCAATAAAGACACAAGGAAATTTAGTTTCCCAAATAGGGCAATTGATCAGTGGAATGCACTACTGAATGAAATAGCATGTGCCAAAACTATTCACAAATTTAGGGATATGTATGATAAAAATGGTTTAAAACACAAGACAGTACGAGCCTGACTCATTCCTGTAAATATACAATCAGGTAAGAACACACACACACACATACACACACTTTAACGAAAAACGTGCAGGCAGACTGGAAGACCCACATCCAGCTGAAAGTACCAGCATCCAGGGCAGCCACTGTGCTTGTGTTATGCAACAGACTGTGTAGCTTTCCATTACTGTTCTTTCATTCATTCATTCATTCTCATCCAATCATTACTGTTCTCATTCATTCATTCATAATCCAGTCCTACTTTGCCCCATGAGAAGCGTAGGACCCTGGGGCTAGGCAAGTTGGTCCTGACATTTGAGATGAGAGTGACCAGCCTCACACATCCTTGAGTGGCATTACTGTTCTACAGGAAAAAAAGCTCATTTACAATACAGTACACATTACCAAACCCAAACAGCCAATTTCCATTATATTTTTTCATGCTGTAAGTAAATAAATAAATAAAATAACACATGACTTATAATTCAGGGGTTTAAAAGATTTCCCCTTTTAGCTTATTTTCTTTTTACTCTAACTTGCCCAGTTATACATACTTCCCTCAACTCCCTCCCTCTCCTCTAAAAGGAGAATGGTGAGCTACAAGAAGATGGCATCTCTGGCCTGTAATCCACTGGGTTCACATTCAGATAAGCCTAGGGTTGTGGTTACTACTACATTACTGTTTATAACACTACTTACAGTACCTGTACTGTACTGTACCATACTGTACAACATTCTCACGCATTCACTCTTAACCCAAAATTTATTGGACCAAACAATGACATGAAATAACAAATAATCAATCACCGCTTACTTCACTCAATTAAGCACATAGAAAAGGGATACAGTAATATAATAACAGCTGACACACTATTGTTGGTTAATTTTCAGCTGACAAAGCTGGGCCACTTCCACACCTTGAATACCAAGTCAAGGGCATATGAAATTCTGTAAGCCTTCATTATGAGGTAGGAATCTCCTTGGTTGCTTGTCAAACTGACTCTCATCCAACTACATTTGGCCATCAACTGAGCTGAAAGAGGTTAGGATCTGAGCCGGGTTAAAACAAACATGCCAATATGTTGTTACCTGGTTCATAGCACTTCTGTATATTTGGTGCCATAATGATGCATGACATCTTGCCCATTAACTTGGTTGTCTGCTTCAGCCCACACACAAACCTCTGCCTGTCAAAAAAAGGGAGTTACAATTTGGCCTAAATTAATAGCATGAATCCAACGATGTATTAATCAACTGTATTTTCATAACTACCAGATTATTTCATTTTCCTTTGGAAGACTTTCTATGGTGATGGGGTTGATGGAGGGTATTTCTAACCTCTCTACTTCAAAGTCTCTCTTATGCTGAATAAAACTGTATCATGAGAGAATAAAATAGAAAATATCACTCTACTTTAATAGGTTAGAGCTGTTTCACTTTAAAAGCTGTTTCATTATTCTGCTGCTGATGAATTAACATCTATTAGTGGTAGGTGGGGGCGCTCACCATCCACTCACTCGACGTAGTGCTGCTCTCAGGTGACTGTTCTCTCCTCTCTTCCTTTCTTCTTTCCTTCCTTCCTCTTCTTTCTTTCCTTCTTTCTTTCTTCTTCCTTCTGTCTACAGGTGACTCTCCACTGACTGACATGGCAAATGGTCTCCTGTACATCAGGAAACCATTTACTACGCTGGGTGATAACCACATAACCAAACTATGGCACCTGGTGGTTTAGTGGGTAACTAAGGCACTCCTGCCAGATTAAGCCAATGTAGGTTTATATCCAAGGGATGGTTGGGGTTTATTGCTCATGTAATGCCACTCAGGGATGAGTGAGGCTGGTCACTCTCATCTTAAATGTCTGGACCAACTTGCCTAGCCCTGGGTTCCTACACTCCTCATGGGGCAACACAGGATTAGATAATGATGATGATGATGATGACGATATTCACTTAAAGTTACTTATGATTCATTATAAAGTTGCTCGCAAGTTAGAAATGAATGTTTTTAAGCTTTAACCACTCAGTCACAAACCAGAAATATGTCTCACTTAGGGCGGTTTCACTTGAAGCAGGTGCTGGCAAAGAACACCTTCATGTGCCAGTAGTCCGGTGCCTATATAACTCGGTGGTTCCACTGCCTGGTTTTACAAACAACCATCAATTTCCTTCCCATCCCCCAATTGAAAAATGGTGGACTGCAGAAAAATGTCAGCTTCAGCCTATAGTCCACTGGCTTCTTGTTTACATAGGCCTGGGGTCACAGTTACTACTACTACTACTACTACTACTACCTGTGCTACAACAGCAACAACAAAAATTATCAACTGACTTGATGGCACCCTTGGCAGGGTCCCGTGCATACAGTCGCCTCTGGAACAGAACCACAGCTTTGAGCAATTCTGCTGCCACTTCATTAATTTCATCTGTCACAACATGGGTGCAGTACCTGGGGAGAGGCGTCAGATTAGAGGGTTTTCTCATCAATTCACCCCGAAGGTTAATCCATCCTAAGTCATTTCATTCTTACTAACCTAACCTAACTTGACCTAACCTTCACTAACTGAACATTACTACCGGTAAATCTAAGGTAATCTAACTTAACATGCTGGTAATATAATCTTACCTAACCCAAGCTAACCTAACCTAACAACATAACATAACCATATCTAACCTAACCCAACCTAGCCATATCTATGCTAACCTAATCTACTTACATAAAAGCCGTAAAAAATAGACCAAAAAAAAAAAAACTGTAAAAAGTTTACTAACATGCAGTAAAAAGTTTACTGTATAACAGTGTCATCAACACCAGCCACAGGCACCCACATCCAGTTATGTAACTACATTATCATCATCGTCAACACATGGAAAATAACCCATTCTGCCCATGGTTGTCATTTCTATTTATTCTCACTACCACCAGATGATATCCAGGTAATTTAGTTATGGGGTATGTCTATCCCCCTTTCTTAATACTGACTATGACAAAACACAAGAATAAGTTTCAAAGCAAGCCTGAGGACAGTAAATCAACCAGGGGGATGAGGGTGGGTTCATGGAATGTGGGAAGTTTGAGGGGAAGAGCAGGGGAAGTCGTTGAGGCATTCAGTAGGACGTGAGTGGATGTGGCGTGTTTGCAGGAAGTCTGGTACAGGGTGGATCAGCCAGAAAGATTGTTGGGAAGGACTGTTACTATATGTTGTTTTGGCAGGGGGGGACAGACGGATATGGGTGTGTTGGTGTGATGGTTGCGGAGAAATCTATCTATCTATATACCTAGGCTGCTTCCCCCAAGGAAAGGGAGGTAGCCGAGACAGGACGACACACTCCCCATTTACTCATTCATTGCTGTCGGGCCCTGCTGCGGATGTCACTGATTGCGGAGAAATAGGTGGAATATATTATGAATGTTATGAGAGTAAGCAAAAGGATATTGGTAGTGAAAATTCTATCCAGTAGAAAGATAGCTGCAATTATATCGGCATCTGCTCCACAGGCAGGATTGGATGAAGCAGAGAAAGATAGATTTTGGGATGATTTAATACGTGTAGTAGGTGGTATGCAGAATCATGAGATGATGGTTTTGGGAGGGGATTTAAATGGTCATGTAGGTGAAGCAGCACAAGGTTATGAAGGAGTGCAAGGGGGATGTGCATATGGTATAAGGAATGCGGAAGGGGAAAGGATACTCAAGTTTGGGGAGGCAACGGACATGATTGTGTGCAACACATATTTTAGGAAAAGAGACAGTAGGTTAATTACGTATGAGTCTGGGGGAAACAGCAGTCAGACAGATTATTTTCTGGTTAGGTGGGCTGATAGGAGATTAGTGAGGGATGTTAAAGTTATAGGAAGTGAGGAGTGTGTCCAGCAGAAGAAACTATTGATTTGTGATATGGTGCTTAAAGAATGAGTGATGAAAAAGAGGACTTATGTACCTAGGAGGAAAATATGGAAGCTGAAAAACCAAGTACAGTAGTAAGGGATGCCTTCTACAGCGAGATGAGGAGAGTGGTGGCTGAACAGGGAGCTGTAGACAGAGGCATTAATGAACAGTACAGAGCCCTCAAGAACAATCTCTTGACAGTTACTAAGGTAACATGCGGTTGGACAAGAGGACCATCAAAATATAAAGTAACCTGGTGGTGGGATGAGGGTGTAGAAGCTGCAGTTAAGGAGAAAAGAAGGTTTTTCCTGGAATGGAAGAAGGGTGGTAGCAAGGAGGAATACTTGACTGCCAAGCGTAGGGCTAGAAGAGAGGTATACAGGGCGAAGTCAGTCACAGAGACTTTACTTGATAACCTAAATCATGAGGAAAGGAAAAATATGACATTTAAGGTGGCAAATCAGATGGAGAGGGATAATCGGGATATTATAGGTGAGCAGTGTGTGAAGAATGATGAAGGAAGGGTAGTGGTGAACAGTGAGGATATTAAAGATGCATGGAGAGAGCATTATAGCCGGTTCTTGAATGGGGAGTTTGACTGGGACAGGGAAGGTTTGGAGCAAGCAGATCCAGTGTTTGACCCTTGGCCTATGAATAATGCTGCTACTGTGAGTGAGGAAATAGCAGGATGATGGTGGGGAAGGCAGCAAGTGTGTCTGGGTTGACTGCCGAAATGTTGAAGCCCTTAGGAGATATAGGGGTGAGGTTAGTCACTGACCTGATAAATATGATTATTTGTGAGTGTGTTGTCCCATATGATTGGCTGGAGTATAATTGTAAATGTGTATAAAGGGAAGGGTGATGCCCTGGAAAGAGGAAATTAAAGAGGTACACTCAACCCCCTGCTATCGCGCCTAATTGGTCACAGGAAACGCGCGTGATAGCTGAATGCGTGATAGCTGAACTGAACAATCAATGGGAAAATTTCTAATTGGTTTTTCGGTGGCCCATTTTTCTAACTTTTAACCACTTTATGCCTACGATTTCCTGCCAATCTCTCCTCTAACATGAAATAAAGCATTATTACATTAATAATAACAGTATAATGAATAAATAAACAACATAAAAGGCCATCAAACTTTTATAAGGATTACGGCTTGGGTGGTTTGATGGGTTCCGAGGCTTGGGAGTGGCTTAGTTGCCGCCAGATCTCTTTGGCTGTCTCCATTTCTTTAGTGTCCACAGCTAAAGGGGGTATCACATGGTACCTTATATCAGGAATGGCTGAGGAACATTTAAGTGGAACAAAACTTGGACGCTATCACACACGTTCCTCACACTGTCGTCAGAGCCCCGTCTCAGTTGTAAACACGTGATTACTTTATCGACATCACAGTTTTTTCGGCATAAGAAATATTAACTCTTTATAAGGGTTTCAAAATGACTGATATTTATTCTAAAATACAATATTAATAAGTATTCAGCATTAGGCTAAATTTCAATGCTGTAGTACGATATATTCTTTCGAGCCGAATGGGTTTTGGTCACTGTTTTGCCCGTCGTGTCCTCGGCAGGAATCCGTTCAGATGCATTCCAAATGCCCGTGCTATAATCGGGAATTT
>NW_027643843.1:50000-85000 GCF_032717465.1 Coenobita brevimanus
CCCATTCCATCCTGAACCTCTTGTGCCACTCACAGACACATGTACGGGACATTGTTTTCTGTCCCCACACATCCTTCAGGATGGCAAGGGTTTCTGCTGGAGTTTTTCCCATGTTTGTCAAGAACTTGATGTTAATCCTTTGCTCAAGGCTCATTCTGTGACAGAGGACACTTGACAGGAGCTACAAAACCACCTGTGAAAAGAAAGATAATAGGTTAATTGAACTGCTGCTTTTCTCATACAGTGCTGAGATGTTGGGCAACACTGTGATGTACTTCATTACTGTGTGGCTGATGAATTGTGTCATTAGCAGCCAAAGTCCCATTTCTTTTTTGTCACACCTCATACAATATCAATACCTATCTGTTTGTATTGTTTATAAAGACTCCAACATGCCTGTGTAAATTAAACATCAATGTCTCTCTACACGACTACAGCTACAACCATCACAACAGCTACTACTACTATTACTACTACTACAACCATCACAATTATTACTACTACTATTACTACTGCTACTACTATTACCACTACAGTATTCTCAGTAATCAGTTAATTAATCAGTAATGACGAAATTATTTCTTGGTACACTCCGATCCTCCTTTGCCCCAACAGGAGTGTAGGTACCCGAGACTAGGCTGCTCACTCCCAACATTTAAATCTGTCTGTCTGTCTGTCTGTTGCCAGACACCTTAATCCCGTAAGAGGTGGCCACAAACAAATCGCCTCCATGTCGCCCTGTCCCCTGCCATTTCACTCCCCTGCTCCCAGCTCACACACCCCTTTCTGTTATACCTCTCCACTCCATCCCTCCATCTCATCCTTGGCGTCCCCCTCCATCTCCCCCCCTCCACCTCACTCACATACACTCTCCTCGTCAGTCTCTCACTGTCCATCCTCCCCACATGGCCAAACCACCTTAACGCTTCGTATCACAACCACATCAACACCACAACATTCCTTCACTTCCTCATTTGACAGCCTGTCTCTCCATGAGATTTCATATGATGCTAGGAGTTCTAAACACCTAGAAATTGGCTGAAAGAATTCCAAAAGCATTTTCTGATGTTCTCCTTGCACGGGAAAGGCAGTAATTAAAAGTCCTATCCTCTGCTGCCTGATTCCTTCCTGGGTAAGGCTTTATTAAATAAGGTTGCGGGATGATGAGATAGTGGTTTTGGGAGGGGACTTAAATGGTCATGTATGTGAAGCAGCACAAGGTTATGAAGGAGTGCATGGGGGATGTGCATATGGTATAAGGAATGCAGAAGGGGAAAGGATGCTCGAGTTTGGGGAGGCAGCGGACATGATTGTGTGCAACACGTATTTTAGGAAAAGAGACAGTAGGTTAATTACGTATGAGTCTGGGGGAAATAGCAGTCAGATAGATTATTTTCTGGTTAGGAGGGCCGATAGGAGGTTGGTGAGGGATGTTAAAGTTGTGAGAAGTGAGGAGTGTGTGCAGCGGCACAAACTATTGATTTGTGATATGGTGCTTAAAGAACGAATGATGAAAAAGAGGACTTATGTACCTAGAGGAAAATATGGAAGCTGAAAAACCAAGTAGTAAGGGATGCCTTCTATAGCGAGATGAGGAGAGTGGTGGCTGAACAGGGAGCTGTAGACAGAGGCGTTAATGAACAGTACAGAGCCCTCAAGAACAACCTCTTGAGAGTTACTGATGTAACATGCGGTTGGACAAGAGGACCACCAAGACATAAAGTAACTTAGTGGTGAGATGAGGGTGTAGAAGCTGCAGTTAAGGAGAAAAGGCTTTTCCGGGAATGGAAGATGGGTGGTAGCAAAGAGGAATTTTTGGCTGCCAAGCGTAGGGCTAGGAGAGAGGTATACAGGGCAAAGTCTGAGTCACAGAGACTTTTATTTGATAATCTAAATCATGGGGAAAGGAAAAATATGATATTTAGGGTGGCAGGTCAGGTGAAGAGGGTTAATCGGGATATTATAGGTGAGCAGTGTGTGAAGAATGATGAAGGAGGGTTGGTGGTGAACAGTGGGGATGTTGGAGATGCATGGAGGGAGCATTGTGGTTGGTTGTTAAGTGGGGAGTTTGACTGGGATGGGGAGGGTTTGGAGCCAGCAGATCCAGTGTCTGGCCCTTGGCCTTTGATTGATGCTGCTGCTGTGAGTGGGGCAGTGGGCAGGGTGAGGGTGGGGAGGGCAGCAGGTGTGTCTGGGTTGACTGCCGAAATGTTGGGGGCCTCGGGCAATATGGGCGTGGGGTTGGTCGCTGACCTGATGAATGGGGTTATTTGTGAGTGTGTTGTCCCAGATGATTGGCTGAAGAGTGTAACTGTAAGTGTGTATAGGGGAAGGAGTGGTGCTCTGGAGGGGGGAAATTGTGGCGGTATGGAGCTTTTGGATCGGATAATGAAGGTAATGGAGAGAGTTTTAGAAGGTGTGATTAGAGAAAGAGTGAATATTGATGAGATGCAGGTGGGGGGACCACTGATGCCGTATTCATTGTTCAACAGCTTCAGGAAAAGTGTATTGGTGGGAGAAGGGATCTTTATTTTGTTTTTGTTGATTTGGAGGGGGCCTTTGACAGAGTCTCTAGGGAGGTGGGCATTGAGAAAGCTTGGCTTAGAGGAGTGGCTGGTTAGGATGGTTGTGGCTATGTCTGTGGGTGCTCACACCCAGGTGGGAGTGAATGGAGATTTGAGTGATGAGTTTTCCGTGGATGTTGGTGTGCATCGGGGGTCAGTTTTGAGTCCCATGTTGTTTGTCATGGTGCTTGAGGCCCTTTCACGTGACTTTAGAAACGGACTCCCGTGGGAGTTGTTGTGTGCTGGTGATTTGGTGTTGATTGCAGAGAGCGAAAGGGAGGCGAAGGAAAGGTTTAGGAAGTGGAGAGATGGTATAGGGCACAGGGGCTTGAGGGTGAGTGCAGATAGAACAAAAGTGATGATGTCTGAGGTTGGTGGCGGTGCTGTCAAAGACGAGGGAGAGTGGCCATGTGCGGTTTGCTGCAGGGGCATGGGAGGTGGTTCCGTCTTGTGCGGTGTTTGTGATGGGTGGGTGCATGAGAGATTTAGTGGTATCAGAGGTGGACTGTGAGATAGTGCTGATTTTGCGTGTTGGAGAGAGCAGGTGGAGATTGTCAGATGTGAAAGGATTGAACTTGCTGGTGAATCTCTTGAGTGTGTGGAAGATTTTTGTTATTTGAGAGACATGTTGTGTGCTGGAGGTGGGGCTGGAGCTAGCTCTGTGGCTAGGGTGAGAAGTAGTTGGAAGAAGTTCAGGGGGCTCTTGCCTCTCCTGACATTGAGAGGACTCTCCCTACGTGCTAAGGGGTCTTTGTATGCAGCATGTGTTAGGAGTGTAATGCTGTATGGTAGTGAGACCTGGGCAGTGAAGGAGGGGGATATTCAATTAAACCATGCCACCTCTTAACCACCATACTAAAACTGGCCATGGTGCAGGAAATATTTAGTGAAGACTGGAGTTAAACTGAGTGCCAAAACCAGCTTATTACATCCTTACTGATGCTGGGTGTGAGGAGTGAGTTGGGGAGAGGGCAATCAAATGGTGGGTTACAGAGCAACTTGGAGGCATTTTGTCTGCAGCCACCCTTTGCTGGATTACAGGTTATAGATAGATAGGTAGATAGAATGATGTTGGACACTGCTGGCAAGGGCTAACTGAAGACTAACCTTAAAAAATGAGCATAGGGGAGAAGTGGCAGTGTTCATCATATCTCCCTGAGTGGCATGACTTCCAAGATAGTCACACCAGCAGCCAGTTTGTATGTCCCACTGCCACAAACAGCACCAGCCTGGCCTAGCCAACATTCTGGGGCATGGACTGGACTGGCAGCTGCTTCAAGGCCCTGTTGCTGGTGCCACTGTGGATGGGAAACACAATATCATCAACAGCCAGCCCTTGTAAACTTAGTGGCTTGGTTATTGCTGGCCCTACATTTGAAGGACAGACAGTAGAAAATACAGACAGGAAGACAGTAGGAGATACAGACTGAGGAAGACAGTTAGAAATAAATACAGGGGAAGACAATAGGAAATAAAGACAGAGGATGACAGTTAGAAATAAAGACAGGAGAAGACAGTAGAAAATATAGACAGAGGTAGACAGTAGGAAGTACAGACAGAGGAAGACAGTAGGAAATATATACAGAGGAAGACAGTAGGAAAAACACAGAGGAAGACAACAGGAAATACAGACACAGGAAGACAGTAGGAAATATATACAGAGGAAGACAGTAGGAAAAACACAGAGGAAGACAACAGGAAATACAGACACAGGAAGACAGTAGGAAATACAGAAAGAGGAATATAGTAGGATATATAGAGGAAGACAGTAGGAAATGAAGACAGTGGAGGACAGTAGGAAATACTGACAGAGGATGACAGTAGGAAATACATTTGGAGTGGTGGACTCAAGGCCTGCCAACTGCCACTGAACTGGTCAAGTGGATTTGTCTGCAACCATCGAATAACCAAACCTACACCATACCACTGTCTACCTCATCTGTCTTCTGTTTCACCCTAAGTGTCTTATCTCTGGCCTGCCCTTATAACTTTACCAGCCCATAACAACTCTACAACTCTATATGATGATCCTTCCACACTACATACTAGCTCTGCCATACAATTTTATTCTGCTTTGGGAACACTTTTAAAACCTTCTGATACATGAAAACTCCCTATATTACATTCTTACTGATGCCACTTTTTTTTTTTTAATGTAAGGAAGAAGGAACCAAAAGCCTGGAAGATTGTTTCCTCCACGAAAAAATATGATAGACAGCCAAAATTCGAGATCCATTCATTGCAAGACAACTAGGCACAATGTGTTTGAGAGATTGGAGGCCATAGGCTGTAGGAAATACAGATGGAGGAAGACAGTTCCAGAGTTGACCTTTTGCATACATGAAGGACCAGGTGTAATGATTAACTCTTGCATTTTACAGAGTTTAAAAAGAGACCTGTAACTTCAACAATTTAAATTCTTTTGATATGATGATCTAAATGATGGTCCTTTCTATGGTATTCCCTCTAATATCAGAAAATGTTCAGCTTGAGGAGACCTTTTGTGTTGCTAGAGTTATGAGAAAAATAATTGCTTTGGGGTCTTGCAGCTGCTGATGTTTTGAGAGGGAAAAACTCAATGTATGTGCTTACAGACTGCACTTGTACATCATCATCATCATATACTCCTCATCAGCTCCTTATCATTATCATCCTCATCTTCATCCTCCTCATCATTATCATTCATAATCCTGACCTCTCTTTCCGACCTAAGGCAAGATGAGGTGAGGGATTGTTCAGAAAGCAAGGAAAGAGAAAGCAGAGTATGGGGCAAACACTGTTGTAGATGAACAGCATGCACAAAATGAACACATAACTGACATACCACAGAATGAAGCTAGGTAGCTGACAAGGACACACAGCTCCAGTTCTTGGTACATCTCCACCAACACCTTGTCAAACCTGCAAGAATGGGATATGGCAGTGGCCACTTAAAAATGACCTATTAAATTCATCATCAGCTAGTCCTTCCCTACAGTTTCCAGCAATTGCAAAAAGTAATGAGCAGGTTTGGGTACCTTGTTTATAGCCATCCCTTATGGGATTTAGGCACCAGAGAGTAGACAGACAGGTAGATAGATAGGATACCTGCTATAGCTTCCAATCCACAGAACATATTATCAGCACTACCATGACCAGCCTCGGTATGGGCATGCATTTAAGAGGAAGCATGGCATAATGACTAACTGAATCTGATGCTATTTCACCAATGACACATCTTAACACTGCACTAATCTATCTATCTATCTATCTATTGCCAGATGCCATAATCCCATAAGGGGTGGCCATTTGACTCTGAGTTATTTGTTTCACAAGGAGGGGCACTAACCCTCCACCAACCCACTTGCTGACACGTAGGGAGCACGTATGGGTTGGTTATATGGTTACCACCCAGCGTTGTAAATAGTTTCTTGGCTTGATGGGTTTTCGCTTACCAAAAATCACTATGTTCTCGTACCTTCACCTCTTCAATATAATATAATCTATTTCACATTAGCCTTACTCTAACCAGAATTTTATAATCATGTTAGAAAAGATATCTCAGTTAGAGGAGGTTAAATACGGCTTGCTTTAACTTCTTCTCAACTATACCCTTTCTACTCTAACTTGGCCTAACACTGGTATCTCTCCACCTTGCATACTAAGTTGTGGCAATAGATTACCACTAGTATATGGTGCTAATAATGAAGGAATGCTACAGAAAGGATGTAGAGCCATAGCAATTTTCTCTTCTGCTACTGTGCTGTGTGAAATAAAGTGAAGAAGGATGAAAATCTGGGCCAGGTTAATGTAAATGAGGTATTGCTGGCTTTCCCAGACCAAGTAACATCATCTGGTTACAGCTAGTACAAATTACAAAATGGACACACACTGTATATGTTATGTGAGGAATGTATGTACTTCTATTACTCTTGGTCTGGTTGGAAAGCGATATGATATACAAACAACAAGAAATTTTCAATAGCAGAAGTTTGATCCAAAATATTACACCTTTCTTCCATACAACTGGTAGAGTTAACTGCCTGACTATGGCAAATCAGTCTTATAGAAAATTTAGCATAGGAGGCTTTATTTTTTTCAACAGTTTACCGTGCACTTAATTCCATAACTAAAAATAACAGCAGCTTATAATGGAGACTCACTGTATACTGAGAAATGTTGATGTACCATGCAAACTGGTACTTCACACGGAATGTATTGGCTTACAGAGCAAATACTGGTTCTGTGTTTCCTTCCTCGATGTGGGCGTAAAAATATACATACATGAAACAATAAAAAATCACAACATATTAAGATCACTGACTGACACAATCTACAAAATATAAAAATTTTCCCGATAACATCATCATCATTCTGACCCTTTTTTCCTGCCTAAAGAGGAAGTGAGATAAGGCCCAGACAAGGAAAGAGAAAAAATTGAAGCTGGCAGAATTACTGATAGCACGTCACAAATTAAATAACACCAAAGAAATAAAGGGGTAGGGGGCGCAACATCTGAAAAATTTACATAAGTATAAAATGAGGGAGGGGGGGGTGAGTTGGGGGGAGGGGAGTCAAATGGTGGGTGACAGAGTGACTTGGAGGCGTTTTGTCTGCGGCCACCCTTTGCGGGATTAGGGCGTCGGGCTATAGATAGATAGATATAGATAAAATGAAGTTGTACTGTACTAAACGACTAAAAAAAATGGAATACTAAAAAAAAACAATGAAAATAAATGGAAAGCCTAATACTAAGGACACCGAATGGATAACATGCAATATTCCAACTAACAACGGCTCAGGTACCAGAGTTTGTTCACTACCAGAATTTAACCATCGCAACTACAAATAAACTGGGAAGAAGTACTTGACCTTCAAATCTTTATATCTCTTATCTTTTTATATCTCCAATTCTAGACTTATATAAACTGCCCCCTGTATTCAGCTATCTATTGTCTGCTTCGTATTTATCCTGCCTGGGCTGAGAGGAACAAAAGTATCACCATCACATTTGTCTTAACTCTTTATCATTATCATCATCATCCAGACCTCCTTTCCCACCCCAGGGCAGGGTGAGGAGTAGCAATTTCCAGGCAGCTCAAGTCTGCCCAGTCCAGTGGGCCATGCTTCACTCATCACTCAAGCCCCCGGATTCCTGGCTCTATCTGATACGCCAAAAACTTTCACCACATTCTGTAACAACCCCCAATCCTGAGATGCACCACCCTCCCTTATATACTCTTTCTTGTACTTTCCCATCCCCTTTACTTCACCATTTTGTCCTTCTTGGTCAATCTTAAATACAAAATCTTCAACCTTGTTTTTTAATCAACCTTCCTTATACAGTACTGTATATTTACCAAAAACTGTTTTGGGTCATACATATATACATACATAAATTTTGTATAGTAGTGTTCCATGCCTGCACAGCTCAGCATTTCTATTATTTATTTATATATTTACTTTTTTTACCTAATGGCTCTTTTTGATGTATTTAATATATGCCCTCCCACCCTAATCCTCCACCATCTTCTTTTTCCTCCCTTACCCTTATACTCTCCCATACTGACCCCCTACCCTGTTTTTGGTCCTAGTTCCCTATATAATCCACCTAGCTCTTTCTCTCCTCCTCCTTTCAAACACGTCACTATTACATAAAAAACATTCAATATCTTTGTAAGTATATTTAAACTCAAGCTAATTCTGGCTTCCTTACACTCTCATCTCGAGGTATGAATTGGAAGTGCAAGACAACTTTGGCTCTCATGATTACGAATATATCACTATACTTTGTTTTCGTAGTTATGCATACATCTCTATATTTAGCTTTTGCAGTTACACATGCCATACATCGATACACAGCATTTGGCTTTTGCAATATATTCAGCTTTTACGATTACACACACACTGCTATATTTACTTACTGTAGTTATGCATATATCACACTATCAGCCGTGCTCTATGTACAGTGCAATGTCTTTTCATTCACACAACCCACTGATGCTCCATACAGTCCATTATCAAAGGAATGCTATTTCAATGTATATTCGGGGACAAAAGTTCAGCCATTTCACCTCTTCTACTTCCAATTTTCTACTGCTGGCTAATATTCCTAAGCTGAGAGAGACTTGGCAAATTTCCCAGCCTATAAACACCAAAGTTCATCCAATCTCTCACCTCTTATGCTTCTCATTTTTTTCTGCTGACTAATATTCCTATGCTGAAAGAGGCTTGGTACACTCCTCTGCCCACAGATACAAAAGTGTACCTTGTATTTCACCCCTTCCACATCCTTTTTTCTGCTGACTAATAATCTTAGGCTTGGTATGTTTCTCTGCCTTAATATTTCACCCCTTCTACTTCTCACTTTCCTTTGCTGGCTAATATTGCTAAGCAGAGAGAGGCTTGGTTTATTTCACTGCCAAGAAATGTCTCTCTGATACAAAGGGATGAAAGTATCAAAAGTACTATAGCGAACATGTTGTAGGTGTGAAGTAGATGCAGCTGAATAGTGAAACAGATGCAGTTGAATAGTAGATGCAACTGAACTCTTGTCCCCTTCTATACAATTAGTATTATGAAATACTAATACTATAAAACATCTGCTGCACACTTTAAGTATTACTGTATATACTGCACTTCTCAGCTGTGAAAGTTATAACAGTGCATATACAAATCAAATCATACACAGAAGCACATTAACTGGAATACATATGGTTCTCATTACTCATCCAGAAGTGTAATAATGGTAAATATACACCAATATAAATACAGAAAAATACAGAAATACATGAAAACATATAGTAAGACCCCTCTATGGCAGACTAATTAAGGGGAAAGTGTCCATCTCAAGAGGTTGTCCATCATGTAACAATTTATCATATGGCACCAAAATTTTGAGGTTTACTTGCAGACTGATTCACTCTTCACTATTTAATAAGCTGACACAATGTTATATTCAATCAGCAACAGTACAGTAGCACTGGTAGCACCAGGTTTATCTGAAATGTGAAACTGGTGAACTGCAGGCTGAAGTTGCTGCCTTGTCTTTCAGGCAATGTCACCCTTATCCATCTCACTTTAACTGGCTGCCTTAACAGAAGTCTGCCTCAGAGGGATATTACTGTACCAATAAAAATAAGAAAATATATATATATATATATATATATATATATATATATATATATATATATATGTAATGTTCTTCGGCTCAGCAACCTGGCATATCAAATTGCTATCTGGAACAAAGAAGCAACCAGCTGCCTTCAGTAAGTATTTAACAAACATCATCATCATCATCATCATCATCATCATCATCATCGTAGAAAATGCATAGTCAACTAAACAGCCTCATTAAACAAGGAAATTATACATTCTAAAACACAGGCAACTGGTAAAATGGTAACAGGGAAAACTGTGGGTGTGTATGGTGTAGCAGATGAAATGCTGAAAGCATCTGGTGATGTAGCAGTGATATTGTGAATGTTTATAAGGGGAAGGGTGATGCTCTTAATCGAGGTAGCTGTAGGAGAAAATTTTGGCCTGCATGAGCAAGGAGACTTAACATTAATAAGAGACAATTTGGTTTTATCCCTAGCAGAGGAACTGTTCATGCAATATTTAAAGTACTGTTAGGCAACTCAGGAAAGCTTTTAGGGTAAGAAAACATATTTACTTTGTTTTTGTTGACAGTTCTACTTTCATTACTCTATTTTCTTGCATCTGGATCCTTCCCACCCCATTTTCTGTAAGAATTAATGTTAGGATAATGCTTAGGTTAGATTCATATATGTCAGATGAGGTTATTAGAGTACATAATATTAAAACATACATGATCTGGGTTACAATAGATTAGGAAGCTCTGGGTTAAATTAGGGAAGGATGGAACAGATTAGATTCAACAGGTTAGCATAGAGTGGGATAGGGTTATAAAGGCGAGATTAGGTTAGCTAATGTTTGGACTGGATAGGATATGTTAGGTAAGTCTAGGTTATCTATTTCTAATGCTAACCTGCCAAGTCTTGTACAAGCAATGCCACTGGGGTGTCTGTGAGGAGGGTGGGGGTCGGGGTGAGATGAGGGTTAAGCACCAGGCCACACTCCCTCTCCAGGCTCACCAGGCGACAGTGGACGTACTGCAGCTTCACTCCCAGGTCTCTGTGTCTCTGCAAGTCCAATGGTAATATCAAACTTATGACCTGAACAAATTTACAAGTATAGTAAATGACTACACAATCAACAGTGAGGCAGATGATGTGTGTTAAGCTGCAACCATTTATTAAACTCTTCCACTCCATCAGGTTTCCCTCAAGCTAAACACAATTGTCTGGTGGTAACAATAAAATAAGGCTTGAGTCATACTTCAGACACTAATGAAGATTTTTTTTTTTCTTCCGCTGTATACTGTAGTAAAACAAAAATATTCACTACAAAAGCAACAAAGTCAATTAACCCAGCATAACTTTATTCTAAATTTTCTTGTGAAGTGTACAGTCATGGTTAAAGGCTAATGTATATCTGAGTACAGCAGACTCCACCACCACCATTCCCTGACTATGTACATATTCCTTACTATCTCACCTACTGAATTCATCTAAATTTCAGGATGTACTAGGCCTCAGGTCCTCAGTCCCTGGCAGTTCCCACTAATCCTCTTGATGATAACTGCAGCCACAATGAAGCTGTGTAGTGATGGGGTAGGGCAGAAATTACCCAGATGCTTTCAGGCCATAACTTCACTGGACATGTTAACTTTAATAGCATGGGAAACAACCGAAGCACTGGCACAACTGATATAACTTTTTGACACCACACTGTTCCCCAGTATTAAATGGAGACCAACAGTCTGAGTTACTTTGTTAAGCCAGTATTAACCTGCAGACACATACACTCCTTGAGAGCTGTGTGTACCTGCAGACACATACACTCCTTGAGAGCTGTGTGTACCTGCAGACACATACACTCCTTGAGAGCTGTGTGTACCTGCAGACACATACACTCCTTGAGAGCTGTGTGTACTAACCTGCTGTGATTACCTTTTTGTACTCGATATTTTTGTATTACCTTTTTGTATTCCTTTTTTTTGTTTTGTTTTACGATGATGTAGGAGAGAGCCACCTTCTCAGCCATGTCATCATCACTTGTCCTCACACTGGCCCTTGTATCTGCAGGAACAGAAGCACTTTAGTTCATCTGATTACTCATTTCATCACCATTAACTCCTTCACCTTCATCATTCTTTGTCTGTGTCTGTCCTCCTCTCTTCCTATTTCTCACCACCATTCACTCACTTGATGTAGTGCTGCCTTCGTCTTCCTTTACCTTTGTCATTCTTTCTCTGTGTCTGTCCTCCTCTCTTCCTATTTCTTACCACCATCCACTCATTTGATGTAATGCTGCCTACTTCTTCACCCTTATCAATTGTTTTCTGTGACTGTCCTTCTCTCTTTCTATTTCTTCCATCTTTCTTGTCACTTTTTATTACTCTTCTTTCCTTTGCAGGTGGCTTTACACGCAAGCCTAATGGTTCCTGCAGGCCAGGAAGCCCTTTACAACGCTGGGTGGTAACCATATAACTAACCTATATGTTTTCCCCACGTGTCAACAAGTGGGTTGGTGGAGGATTAGTGCCCCTCCCCATAAAACAATGAGCTCAAAGACAAAAAGCCACCCCTTACTGGATTGTGGCATCTGGCTATAGATAGACAGATAGATAGATAGATTGATAGACAGACAAATAGAACTCCTTCAATATGCTGATACAGTATTTTCTTTTAGTTCACTCATGCAACTATGGTATGGTTTTAGTCACCTGAAAAAATCTTTAAAAGTGAAAGAGTTAACAAAGGATATGTTCAATCCCTCTAGCCGGCAATATCACTCCTAAACTGAATCAAACCATCAAACAGAAACAGGAGTACAAAAAGATGGAGGTCAACATATTCTATCTATCTATCTATTGCCAGACGCCATAATCCCGTAAGAAGGTGGCCATTTGACTTTGAGTTGTTTGTTTCATGGGGAGGGGCACTAACCCTCCACCAACCCACTTGTTGACACGTAGGGAGCACATATGGTTTGGTTATATGGTTACCACCCAGCGTTGTAAATGGTTTCTTGGCTTACAGGAAACCATTTGGCTTGTCACTCAATGTAAAGCCACCTGTAAAGAAAAGAAAAGCAATAAGAAGTGACAGGAAAGATGGGAGAAATAGGAAGAGAGGAGGACAGGCACAGAAAAAGAATGATAAAGGCTATGGAAGAAGTAGTCAGCACTACATCAAGTGAGTGGATGATGGTCGCCACTACCTACCACTTCAACATATTAAATTGGCTAATAATATTTCACCAAGTAAATATTATACTGCATTGGGAAAAGTGAAAACTAGTAAAAACTAAATGGCTGCAGCAAGAAACTTAAACAGAATCAAAAGAAATTGATTATAAGAGTGGTATGGGATGAGGGATAGAATACTAGACATCCACAGCCATGAGAGAGTTAAATATAGATACTTGGTACCGTACAGATAATGTGACGAGCTGCTAAACAAACTGACATGACAGACCTGGTGCTCACTCACTGACTGCACCCGGTTCAGCATTATCACCTCCCGTACCTCAACCAGGAGGTCTGCCTTGGCCTGCTGGTTGGCCCAAACATAACACTGTACAGCTTCCTGATGGCATCTTCCTCCAGGTCACTCTCAGGTTTTGTGCATCATTTCTGAAATATAACATGGTGGGGATATTTATACATCTCACTTATGAACACATCAGTAAAAAAAACACAAAGTTGGAAACATACCAGATGCACTGGCTTGTTTTAAGGGAAATTATAGGAATGTACCATCATCCACTCACTTGATGTAGTGCTGCCTACTTCTTCCGTAGCCTGTATCATTCTTTTTCTGCACCTGTCCTCCTCTCTTCCTATTTCTCCCATCTTTCCTGTCACTTCTTATTGCTTTTCTTTCCTTTACAGGTGGCTTTACATTGAGTGACAAGCCTAATGGTTTCCTGTAAGCCAAGAAACCATTTACAACGCTGGGTGGTAACCATATAACCAAACCATACGTGCTCCCTACGTGTCAACAAGTGGGTTGGTGGAGGGTTAGTGTCCCTCCTCGTAAAACAACTAACTCAAAGTCAAATGGCCACCCCTTACGGGATTATGGCGTCTGGCAGTAGATAGATAGATAGACAATACTATAGAGAAATGCTACTACTTTACATCAGTAACAGTTTTGTCTAATGGTAGGTGGAGTAAACTAGGATGAAATTTAGTATATAATGAAGGCATCTTGAATTGGTCTATTACTGGTATCTTGTTTTCATTTTTCTTGGAGGGAACAATTTTGCCCACTTCAAGCCTTTGGTTCCTACTTCCTTGCATTAAAAGAAATAAAAGATATAATATACATGAAGAAAAATGCACTATGAACTAGCTGCCTTAAATGTGGAAGCACATACAAAATTGTAAATCATCTCTAAAAAATCCTATCACCATACTACACTGAGAAATACACTGAGGTGGTCTGGACATATGGAGAGAATGGAGACTGAATGACTAAGAGAGTGTATGTAGGTGTGATGGAGGGAGGGAGAGACCAAGGATGAGGTGGAGGGATGAAGTTGAGAGGTATATAAGGGAGGGGGGAGTGAGCTAGGGGGGAGGGCAGTCAAATGGTGGGTGACAGAGCAACTTGGAGGCAATTCATATGGGACCATCCTTTCCGGGATTAGGGCATTGGGCTATTGATAGATAGACAGATAGACATACAGAACTGTAAATCATCTATACAAAAAATCCTATCACCATACTGAAAGGGATTAACCCTTGCTAAACTACAAACTTCATATAAGGTACAATGAAAGTCTGCATTATTCAGAGCATATGGATCCGGTTTTAGAGAAGCAGACTTTAATTTTTTTTCGTAAGTTGCTTTGTCCTCTGAACTAAGTGAATAATAATACTTGGAATACTCCACTGTCCAAAGAAAAACCAGATACTGTACTGCACTCAGGTCTTACGTGTTGGAGCGACTGGATTTGTTTACATTCATGACGTCATAAAAACGTCACCCCTTACAGGAATAAGGTGCCTTGAAACAGACAGATAGAGACAGATTAATAGAAAAATAGATATATATAATATATATATCATAGTACGAAAAGACAAAACAAGGCATATCCAACGACTTTCAGTACAGCAACGTCTCTTCAAGCTTATTCTTACTTCAGACGACTTTATTCAACTTGGGCAAGATATCTGCTAATGAAGCTTGGGCAGGATATCTGATACACAAGGCTGTATCTACTTCAATCTTTCCAATTCCAGTATTTTGCACGAAGCTCTTATACAAATGTCCAGAGAGCGAAATAAACTAAATACATTTGCTGTATTCAGGAAGAAGCATCGTTACTATAAAAGGTACTGCTCTTAAGCAGTTCACCTTTAGTCACACGAAACACGAAACGTACAAGCACATAAAGCTGCAGTAAAACAAATCACAAACATAATATATAAAACAGACGAAAAACGGAACACCAGATACAGAAAATACATGGAACACGAAGCACACACACACACACACACACACACACACACAACCATGTCCACCTCCTTTGATGTTTGACTTTGGAAGGACCGACCAACAAAAGACCGCAATGCATAAACCACTGACGATACAGTAAATTTAGGCGTTTCGACAGGGACCAAGACTTTTACGAGAGAGTGAAATAAGGAGAGAAAGACTAAAGCCAAAACGTAGGTCACAGAATCAGATGGGAGGAGGGGGTTGTGTTTATAAGGTTTTATGAGCCTTATTTGTGTATGCTTGACTGACTCTATATTTTTAACTTCTCTTCTCGTCGTCGTCGTCGTCGTCGTCGTCGTCGTCACTCTCCTCCTGCTCCTGCTCCTCCTCCTCCTCCTCATCATCATCATCATCATCATCATCCGTCTCCTCATCCTCATCATCTTTGTACCCCGAGGCTTATCTGAACATGATCCCTATGGACTACAGGCTTGCCTAGCGCTTCTCCAGCAGTCCACCATTTCCTCTCGGGGGATAGGGAAGAAGGTGAGGAAGGTTTGTATTACCGTGAGAGTAAAAACAAAGATGGACGACAAGGCTGGCTGGACGAGAAAGAGAAAGAAAGGGACGTATGGAACGGAAGTTTCATTGGAAATAATGCGTAGACGAGAAAAAAAAAAAATGATGAAAAGAGGAAAGAAGAAAAGGAAAAGGAAATGTAACTTGACTGGAGCATGGGAATCGGAAACGAGATTATGAACTGAGGCTACAAGGAAACATGAGTCTATCTATCTATCTATCTATCTATTGCCAGACGCCATAATCCCTTACGGGGTGGCCATTTGACTCCGAGTTATTTGTTTTACAGGGAGGGGCACTAACCCTCCATCAACCCACTTGACACTTAGGGAAAACGTATGGTCGAGGAAAGAAATATACAGGGAAAAGTGAAAGGAAAACTGAGGTTGACCAGAGGAGGCCAATGTTATGGTGGCCGGTGCTAGTAAAATCCCACCTAACAATATCTAATCTGTACTAATCTCACTAATCCTACCCATATCTGTCTTATTTCAACTTCACCTAACCCAAACCAACCTAATCACATCTAAACCGATTTAATTTAGCCCAGTCCCACCAAAATTATCAATATTTGCTAGAATTGAACCCTACCTAACCTCGAATAACCTAATCCAACTTAAATCAACCCAACCTAATCTAGCTTAACCTCACCTAACCCAGTTTAATTGTATTTAACCTCATAATCTCAAGTAACCTCCCTATACCTAACCTAACCAATTCTGACGCAGCCTAACCACATCTAACCCTACCTAATCCTACCCAGTCTCACTTAACCATACCATACCCGACCTAACCCAACCAGTCAAGCCTAAAATGACCTAATCCAACCGAACCTAAGCCAGCCTAACCTAACCAAATAAAACCCAACCCAAAACCTATCAAAAGCGACGTATTCTAAAGCAATCTAACCTAATCCGTCTATATCTAGTCGAACTGAAGCCAACCCAACCAAAAATTACCTAATCAGACCAAACCCTGCCCAAAGTGACCTAACCTAACTTTCGATCGGCTATAAATTCACTATATAAGAAAGTTTGCTGCCTGAATGTCTACGGATGTCAAACTCCAAGTTTCGCCTGTTCTGGGTACAAGTATAAGGTTTGTGTGTTCTTACCTAATTGTTCTTACCTAATTGTATCTTTACAGGAATGAGTCAAGCTCGTATTGTCCCGTGTTTTAGACCATATTTATCGTACATATCCTTAAATTTGTGAATTATTTTGGCACACACTATTTCATTCGGTAGTGCATTCCATTGATCAATTGCTCTGTTTGGGAAACTGAATTTCCTTACGTCTTTATCACCTCTCTTCTTATGCAGTTTTTTGCAGTGTCCTCTTGCTGATGCTTCTCCATATGTTAAGTAATCATTTATGTCTATTTTCTCCTTTCCTGATATGCACTTATATAACATTATCATGTCACCTCTTTTCCTTCTCTCCTGTAGTGTGTGTGTGTGTGTGTGTGTGTGTGTGTGTGTTGAGTTGTCTTTGTGTACGAAGGTGAGCCTGTGTGTGTCGGGGAGGTATACTGCGTTTGGAAGTAAGGTCGAGTGCACAGAGAGCCGTGTGAATGAAGGATTGGGTATGCATGTTAGTAAATGTGTGTGTGTGTGTGTGTGTGTGTGTGTGTGTGTACGAAGGTGAGCCTGTGTGTCGGGGAGGTATACTGCGTTTGGAAGTAAGGTCGAGTGCACAGAGAGCCGTGTGAATGAAGGATTGGGTATGCATGTTAGTAAATGTGTGTGTGTGTGTGTGTGTGTGTGTGTGTGTGTACGAAGGTGAGCCTGTGTGTCGGGGAGGTATACTGCGTTTGGAAGTAAGGTCGAGTGCACAGAGAGCCGTGTGAATGAAGGATTGGGTATGCATGTTAGTAAATGTGTGTGTGTGTGTGTGTGTGTGTGTATGTGTGTGTGTGTGTGTGTGTAATTCTAACTCACAGAAGAATCGTGGAAGAGAATTACACGCCCTTCAGTTGAAGGTGTGGGATGATGGGTCTCTTGGATCCCACTTGAACACATACAAGACTTCAGCATGCAAGTATAATTATGCACACACACACACACACACACACACACAGTCTCTCTCTCTCTCTCTCTCTCTCTCTCTCTCTCTCTCCAACACTCTCTCTTTTACTCTAGTTCATTTTTCAATGCTGGTGATAGGGAGAGCTGGAGCTCCTGTTTCACTAGCTATCTAACCATCCCCCTTTGCTGACCTTTTCAGTGTGACAGTAACATGGAGAGTAGACCAGCATACTCTCCCAAACATTTCCTCTAACTATCTATGCACTACACCACATGCACTTTACATTTCACACAACGTATCCCACTACGTTACAGGGGTTGGCGCCAGCAAGGGCATGCGACCAGAAAACTTTGCCCCCGTTACCTAGTGGCGGACTTCTGGGGGGAGGCGTGGCGGGGGTTCCGCAGGCATAGATCGTGGGTCCAGGGCGAGATGGGGCTCGGGCCTGTGCTAGAGGGTACAGGGCACTGCGGTTCCCAGGCTGCCGCTTCTGCCCAATAGAGAGGGGCCCGAACCTGGGAGCAGCGCCCCAGGAGGCTGCCCTATCAGTGGGTGTATTATGGCGGGATAGTTGCAGTGCCAAGACGCGCTTGGAGGGTGTCCCTGCAGCTGTCCTGGGAGGGTGCCCCGAGGCCACTACCACAGCCACTGGTAAGCTGGTGGGCTAGGGGTCCCAGATCCATTGCCTGGACCTGGGACTGTGCAGTGTGTGGGACCTGTGCTGTGTCTGTCCCCCTTTATTAATACTGAAGATGACAAAACAAAATAAGTTTCAAAGCAAGCCTGAGGACAGAAAATCACCCATGGGGATGAGGGTGGGTTCATGGAATGTGGGAAGTTTGAGGGGAAGAGCAGGGGAAGTCGTTGAGGCATTCAGTAGGAGGTGGGTGGATGTGGAGTGTTTCCAGGAAGTCCGGTACAGGGGTGGATCAGCCAGAAAGATTGTTGGGAAGGACTGTTGCTATAAGTTGTTTTGGCAGGGGGGGACAGACGGATATGGAGGTGTTGGTGTGATGGTTGCGGAGAAATGGGTGGAATATGTTATAAATGTTTTGAGAGTAAGCGATAGGATATTGGTACTGAAAATTCTGTTGGAAAGAAAGATAGCTGTGATTATATTGGCATATGCTCCACAGGCACGATTGGATGAATCAGAGAAAGATAGATTATGGGATGATTTAATACGTGTAGTGGGTGGTATGCGGGATGATGAGATAGTGATTTTGGGAGAGGACTTAAATGGTCATGTAGGTGAAGCAGCACAAGGTTATGAAGGAGTGCATGGGGGATGTGCATATGGTCTAAGGAATGCAGAAGGGGAAAGGATACTCGAGTTTGGGGAGGCAACGGACATGATTGTGTGCAACACATATTTTAGGAAAAGAGACAGTAGGTTAATTACGTATGAGTCTGGGGGAAATAGCAGTCAGATAGAATATTTTCTGGTTAGGAGGGCCGATAGGAGGTTAGTGAGGGATGTTAAAGTTATAGGGAGTGAAGAGTGTGTGTAGCAGCACAAACTATTGACTTGTGATATGGTGCTTAAAGAACAAGTGATGAAAAAGTGTACTTATGTACCTAGGAGGAAAATATGGAAGCTGAAAAACCAAGTAGTAAGGGATGCCTTCTATAGCGAGTTGAGGAGAGTGGTGGCTGAACAGGGAGCTGTAGACAGAGGCGTTAATGAACAATACAGAGCCCTCAAGAACAATTTCTTGAGAGTAACTGATGTAACATACGGTTGGACAAGAGGACCACCAAGACAAAGTAACTTGGTGGTGGGATGAGGGTGTAGAAGCTGCAGTTAAGGAGAAAAGAAGGCTTTTCCGGGAATGGAAGAAGGGTGGTAGCAAAAGAGGAATATTTGGCTGCCAAGCGGAGGGTTAGAAGAGAGGTATACAGGGCAAAGTCTGAGTCACAGAGACTATTACTTGATAACCTAAATCATGGGGAAAGGAAAAATATGATATTTAGGGTGGCAGGTCAAGTGAAGAGGGATAATCGGGATATTATAGGTGAGCAGTGTGTGAAGAATGATGAAGGAAGGGTAGTGGTGAACAATGAGGTTATTAAAGATGCATGGAGAGAGCATTATAACCGGCTATTGAATTAGGAGTTTGACTGGGACAGGGAAGGTTTGGAGCCAGCAGATCCAGTGTCTGGCCCTTGGCCTTTGATTGATCCTGCTACTGTGAGTGAGGCAACAGGCAGGATGAGGGTGGGGAAGGCAGCAGGTGTGTCTGGGTTGACTGCCGAAATGTTGAAGGCCTCAGGCGATATAGGGGTGAGTTTAGTCACTGACCTGATAAATAGGATTATTTATGAGTATGTTGTCCCAGATGATTGGCTGAAGAGTGTAATTGTAAATGTGTACAAAGGGAAGGGTGATGCCCTGGAAAGAGGAAATAATAGAGGTATAAAGCTTTTAGATCAGATAATGAAGGTAATGGAGAGAGTTTTAGAAGGTATGATTAGAGAAAGAGTGAATATTGATGAGATGCAGTTTGGGTTTATGCCAGGTAGGATTCATTGTTCGACAGCTTCAGGAAAAATATATTGGTTGGAGAAGGGATCTTTATTTTGTTTTTGTTGATCTGGAAGAGGCCTTTGACAGAGTCCCTAGAGAGGTGGTGAAGTGGGCAATGAGAAAGCTTGGCTTGGAGGAGTGGCTGGTTAGGGTGGTTATGGCTATGTATGTGGGTGCTCACACCCAGGTAAGAGTGAATGGAGATTTGAGTGATGAGTTTTCCGTGAATGTTGGAGTGCATCAGGGGGTCAGTCTTGAGTCTCATGTTATCATGGTACTTGAAGCCCTTTCACGTGACTTTAGAAACGGACTCCCGTGGGAGTTGTTGTATGCTGATGATTTGGTGTTGATTGCAGAGAACGAAAAGGAGGCGGAGGAAAGGTTTAGGAAGTGGAGAGATGGTATGGGGCACAAGGGTTTAAGGGTAAAAGCAGATAAAACAAAAGTGATGATATCTAGGGTTGGTGGCGGTACTGTCAAAGACGAGGGAGAATGGCCATGTGCAGTTTGCCACAAGGGCGTGGGAAGTAATTCCATCTTGTGCGGTGTGTGTGATAAATGGGTGCATAAGAGATGTAGTGGTATCAGAGGTAGACTGCGAGATAATGCTGATTCTATGTGTACGGCGTGTCGGGGTGAGCAGATGGAGATTGTCAGACGTGAAACGATTGAACTTGCTGGTGAATCTCTTGAGTGTGTGGAAGAGTTTTGTTATTTGGGAGACATGTTGTGTGCTGGAGGTGGGGCTCTGTGGCTAGGGTGAGAAGTGGTTGGAAGAAGTTCAGGGAGCTCTTGCCTCTCCTGACATTGAGAGGACTCTCCCTACGTGCTAAGGGGTCTTTGTATGCGATTGTGTTAGTAGTGTAATACTGTATGGTAGTGAGACCTGGGCAGTGAAGAAGGAAGATATTCGCCGGCTCAGACGTACAGAAATGACGATGATTAGGTGGATGTGCAGTGCGTCCCTGCGTCCAAGGCCTGGAGGGGCTGGGTTTACGATGGAAGAGTTGAGAGGTAGGATGGGACTGGAGTGTATTGGTCTTGTGATGATGAGAGGTAGATTGAGATGGTTTGGACATGAGGAGAGGATGGGGGATGATAATTGGGTGAGGAAGGTGAGACGTGTTAATATTGGGGGTGGGGTTATGAGGGGTAGACCGAGAAAGACATGGGACGAGGTCATTAAGTGTGACCTCAGGGTTAAGGGACTGAACAGGGAGGCCGCAATGAATCGTGCAGCGTGGAGAGCCGCCAATAGGTGACCAAGGCAGACACATGCAAGCATGTTAGAGCCTTTAAAAACGAAAACGGAGAAATGGAGAGAGGAGGAGAGGCAGACGGAAAGAAAGGGAGAGAATAGAAAGGAGGAAAGAGGAAATAGAGGGAGTCTTATTTCCTTTCTCCTTTCCCTTCTCCTTCCCATCGCACTCCACCTCTCAGGTCTCTTCCTTCTCCGTTCTTCATTCCACCCTTCTCTCATTTTCTCCCTTTCTTTTCTCCTTTCCTCCCTCCATTCTTTCCCTTCTTTCCTACCTGCTTTTCCCTCCTTTTCTTAAAGGCAAAGATTACCTATCAGTCTTGGACGTCCTTAGCCACGTATGCACACACCCATATTACTATTATGACATTTCATACTGACTGTACTCCCCCACCCCCACCACACGTATTGTCCTACACTCACACGCACACACACATCCTGTATTTGGCATTGTGTGTACTGAATGAAATCCTGCTTTGAATTCTGTTGTTCCAAATGTAAATAAGCATATAGAACTAACATTAATACCATGTTCATTAACACTGCACACTGTAAGGCTGGCAATACTGAAACAAAGGACCAAGACTATGACTGGTACGTGAGAGCTGGAAAGCTCCCACAATATGCTTCATAAATGTATTTTGAGAGTTCCGTATAGGCTGTTTGTATTTTTCATAAGAAATGGGTGTTCGTCAGTATGTAAACTTTAATTATTGACATAAATGGAGGAACAGGAACCTCTGCAGTGACACTACAACTCACCACCGTAGCTATGAGGATTGGAGGTGTCAGCGGCCACCTCCCCTCTAACTGGCATCCGCCACTGAACACATGATTACCTTTACCATAAACGAAAAAATCACTGTGGGTGTGGCTACCCCATGTCTATTACTGAAACATACTCTATGCAAATAAGTATTGATTACTGGTTAAGGTATTCCGTAATGTGAGGTGGTTATGTATTGCACTTGTATTGACACAGTATTAAATTTTAGGTAAACATACTAAATGCAACGTCATTACTCATTAGCTCAAACTGATAATGTGTGTGTGTGTGTGTGTGTGTGTGTGTGTGTGTGTGTGTGTGTGTGTGTGTGTGTGTGTGTGCATAAACCGATAAGAATTTCTTTACATGAGCGTATATATGAAAATAAACGTAAAGTTCTTGTATATGTCTGTGTATATCAACGTGTATAGGAATATGCATTACGACTTTCTAAAATATACGCTACACAACCAAGTCCCTTTTCCCTCCCAAGATAAATGCAGTCATAGGTTTCTCCACAACACGCACGCACGCACGCACTATCCTCTCTTTCTCTCTCTCTCTCTCTCTCTCTCTCACGCAATTCCACTCAATATTTTTTTCTCTCTTCCTTCATCTCCATCTTCCTTCTGCTTCCCTCTCCCCACGCCTTATTCTCTGCTTCCTCCTTCCTCTTCATGTCTTCCTCCTTCTCTCCCATTCCAGTTCTTTAATTCTTCCCCTTCTCCGTCTTCCTCTCTTCCTCCTCCCTTCCTCCGCTTTTTTACAGTCTCACCTTCGTTTGATCTTTTAATCTCTCTCTCTCTCTCTCTCTCTCTCTCTCTCTCTCTCTCTCTCTCTCTCAGATAACCACCTCCGTACTCTCGCTCCAATGAACTCAGTAGCGCAGAAAGACATATGGCCGAACAGTGTGTGTGTGTGTGTGTGTGTGTGTGTGTGTGTGTGTGTGTGTGTGTGTGTGTGTGTGTGAGAGAGAGAGAGAGAGAGAGAGAGAGAGAGAGAGAGGAGGGGAATAAAGTGGAAGTGTCACAATAAAAAAAAAGTATTTGGCCAATATCTCAGTGTGTCAAAATTAGTGGCGGATTTAGAGCTGTAACTACTGAATGAAAAGAGAAGGAGGACGAGGACGAGAAGGAGGAGGATGGAGAGGAGGAAAAGGAGGAGGAGGAAAATGGGAGGATGGGGAGGAGGAGGATGGAGAAGAAGAGGAGGATAAAGAGGAGAAGGAGGAAGATGAAGAGGAGGAGGATGGGGAGGTTGATGGGGGACGAGGAGGATAGGGAGGAAGATTGGGAGTGAGATGGAGGAGGAGGAGGAGGAGGAGGAGGAGGAGGAGGAGAAGAAGGGGAGGAGAAGAAGGAGGAGGAGGAAAGGGAAGAGGTAATAGAAGCTGTGTGGGAGGGGGAGTAACTGTGTGGGAGGGAGAGTAACTGTGTGGGAGGGGGAGTAACTGTGTGGGAGGGAGAGTAACTGTGTGAGAAGGGGAGTAACTTTGTGGAAGGGGGAGTAACTGTGTGGAAGGGGGAGTAACTGTGTGGGAAGGGAAGTAACTGTGTGGGAAGGGGAGTAACTGTGTGGGAGGGGGAGTAACTGTGTGGGAAGGGGAGTAACTGTGTGGAAGGGGGAGTAACTGTGCCAGTTTTTCTATACGGCGTGGTGTTCTTTCTGACTTTTTCCTGCCGGCTTCGGCTGGAGGGTTTGGAGGGCGGGGGAGAGCCTTCTTCTTTGCTATCCTTATCTCATTCTAGTAGTTTAGTTACTCTTCTAGGAGCTGCCTAGCATGGGCCAACCGGCCTACTGCAGTTATCCTCTCTTCTTATGTTCTTATGTTCTAATGTTTAAAGGACCAGTTAAGCACCTGGTCGGTCAGAGTACCCGCAAGTTATTACATCATCTTTATCGTACTCATTAACAATTAATACTATACCCTTTTTACTCTAACCTGGCCTAAAATTATCACATCCCCATCGTGGTTGCTGATTTGTAACAGTAGATTGACATTGCAATATGATGCTTGTCGTGAAGAAGTGCTATGGAATGGATACTGAGCCGTAGCATTTGTCTTTTCCTATCACTGAGCTACGTGAAATAAGCTGCAAAAAGGACGAAAATCTAGGCCAAGTTAAAGTAAAGGAATGTTAATGCAATTTCTGGCGTAATTATTAAATACCAATGAAACGTGTTTTGCTGATAACTATGCTAGAAATATACATACTGTTAAAGCTGACACGTATACACGTTGCCTAATGAAGTGTATAAGCAAAGCTGACATGTATACACGTGGCATAATGATGTGTATAAGCAAAGCTGACATGTATACACGTGGCATAATGATGTATATAAGCAAAGCTGACATGTATACACGTGGCATAATGATGTGTATAAGCAAAGCTGACATGTATACACGTGGCATAATGATGTGTATAAGCAAAGCTGACATGTATACACGTGGCATAACGAGGTGTATAAGCAAAGCTACATGTATACACGTGGCATAATGAGGTGTATAAGCAAAGCTGACATGTATACACGTGGCCTAATGAAGTGTATAAGCATCCCTGACCCAACCACACATTAACTATTCGCAGCCACAAAATATCCAGTTAAAAATCCCATAATATCCAGCTAAAAATCCCGTAACATCCAGCTAAAAATCCCAGACTAAATCATCATCATGTTTAGAAAATTACATGTACGACACCGGCAGGTAGGGTCGGGTGAATGGGGTTTGGGTGACGAGGCTGGGGGTTGCTAAGGAAACCAAAAACACAGCGAAATAATATAAGCCCTCTTCTCTACCCAAAAATTGCCAAAAATAAATAAAAACAGATGTGAGAGAATGGGGAGGGCGGTTTCCATGACGACTAAAAACTATAACAAAGCAGTGTTAAAAAATAAACAAATAAATAAAATGAGAGATGAAGGGTATGCAGGAAGGGGGATGTTTCCATGGCAACTGAAAATAAAGAAAAAGATGGTTATAGAGACTTCCACGGTAATGGGCCAGTGCACTGACTGGTCCTGCCATCTGGTGGGATTCCGTGAACTTCTCCCAGAAAAACGTTTTCCGGGTTTCAAAGATAAGTTTTTCTATGCACTTTCATGTAGTTTCCTCAAATCACAAAATTTTTCAAATGCCTTTGACAATCATGCTATTGGTGTGTAAGTGACATTAGAAAAGTAAAACAGGAGCCATCATCTCCATGGAATCAACTTCTGCATACAATTTACCATTCAATAAACACCCCATATAATTGGTGTAGGACTATAACATGGTAAATATATGAGGAAATGCTTTCATGCACAAATTTTGCCATATTTTAAAATTCGCTGCCGGAGCAATGTACGACATGTTTCCCTCAACCTTATTATCGAGGTCTTCAGTTGAAAGGAAGACGAAAGGAGGAAGAGATGTGATCAAGTAGTGAGAAAGAGAAAAGGAAGGGAGGAAAGGGAGCAAATGGTGACAAAGAGATGAGGGAGGAAGGAGGGAGGAAAGGAAGCAATGGGTGAGAAAGAGAAAAGAAGTGTGAAGGAAAGAAGAGGGACGAAGGAAAGGAAAGAAAGATGACAGTAAGATGAAGGGAAGAAAAGCGGTAAAGGAAGGAAAGTGTTTGGGAAGAAAGGGAGAGAATGAGGGGGAGGTAAAGGAGGGAAGAGAGGGAGGGTGGATATTTGGGACAGAGAAAGTGAAGGATGGTAGGAAGAAATGGGAAGGGATAGAGTACAAGATATGAGAGGGAAGAGAAAAGAGAGGGAGGGTGACAAGGGAGAGAGAAGGAAGAAGAAAAGGGAAAGATGAGGAGAACATTTTGAGCGTGAAACACGAGAGGAAGAGACGAACACAGAAGAAAAAGAAGGGAAAGGGAAAATGAAATGAAGGGAAGGGAGAAGCAAGGGATAAGAGAATAGGAAAATGGGAAAAAGAATGAAAGAGAAGAGAAGGAAGGGAGGGGAAATGGGGGAGGAGAGATGGGGTGGGTAGGGTAGGAAGAGGAAGGAAAAGAATGGGGTAGGGGTGACGAGAGGACAGTAAAGCTACCGGTCCGCAAAGTAAAATGGTACAGTGGGAGCAGAATAAAACCAATGCAATATACAGACAAATAAACTGCTCTTTTGCTCCACTTAAAAATCACTATACTTGCACCTGAACGCCAAAAACAAAACAAATACAACCCCGGCCAAAATAAAACATCCCTTCCCCGACCTTTTCCTGACCACCGCCTTAGGTCGTGTTGTTCTGTTAAGCCAAGGCATCACCTTTGTTGCTACAGTATATATACAGGATGGTTCCTAGATTGCCCACCCACTGCCAACACCCACACTGTTCTCCTGTGTTGCTGGGACTGATCAGTCTGCCCTGCATCATTTTATACTTCCCATAACGATATCCATTTCATGCTTAATGGCGTCTGTTTTACGCACCGTTATTGCAGGATTGATTACTGATATTATGAAGCAACCAAAATGCGTGTGCTGCTCACACCAGCAGACTGAGCCGTGCCCACAACATACAATATACCGCCAGGTGAGTGTCAGGAGGGGTGCAGTGTATAAGTCACGCTGTATGTACTACTACACAAATGAATATGAAGGAAAGTGTAATACACAGGGTGTCCCACGAAAAGTGGACCAAATTTCATGAGGTTATTCTTCGACTAACTTTACGTTAAAAAAGGCTACATCAACATGAGTCCAAATCTCAACCGTTATGGAGGTACAATTAATAATATCCTGGTGTAAAACTGGCTTCCCTCACAAGTCACCCACCTCATTCAATCCCGTAAGATCTGAATCGACACATCTCAACCAACATATATTTATAACTCGTTCATGCCGGAAATTTCATCGAATGTTATGCGGGATGAAGATCAGTGTTCATGGTTATGTCGGCACGAAAATGGTACACGGTCGACAAATTCCGCTGTTTTTATTACGGGTTTACAACAATAGGAAGAAAAATCGTTAGAGAAGGAAGACAGTAGGCCCAACAGCAAGAACAGTTATCGAGTATAGCATCATGGTCCCCTATTCTCCCTCTATCTCCTTTCCTCCCTCTCCCTCTACCCCTCTAATCTAATCTCCCTCTTCCTCTCCCTTCCCCATTCTGTTCTTGACCTCCGCGGCAGGCAGACGTGCTTCCCAGAGCGCTTCATCACACAGTAATTTAACAACTGAGTCGAAACTGATCGGATGCACTACAAAACCAACGTCCCCTGAAATGGCTAGTGCCATGGCCATGAACGAGGGAAGGGAGGCCCCCTTGGGTGACAACGAGGAAGAAATAGATATGGATACCGGGTTTACGGAGGTCATCAGTACAGTCATGGACAGAGAAACCTGGACACTCAAGGGCTGGGCTGAGAAATTCTCTTTCCTATTCGATTTTTCCATTAAATCTTCGTCCATATGAACCGTACCCCCCACCCCCTTCCTTGCCTCAGGGGACAAGTGACCACTCCTCACCTCACCCGCCCTCTCTCCCTCTCTCCATAAATCCCGTCATCCCCCCCCCCCGTCTCTCTCTCTCTCTCTTTCTCTCTCTCTCTCTCTCTCTCTCTCTCTCTCAAAGGTTCTGTAAGGTGAATAATAACGTCAATGCAAAGTATACGTTTACTGATATAATTATTATAAAATAAATAAAGCATGTTAGTATAAAATAAATAAAGCATTTTAACACATTTAAAGATAACTGCAATTCGCGGGTAGACAAATGTAGCCAGCTTTTAAGCGGCGTGCACACACTCTGCCTCTCAACATTTGCTTTTCTCCTTTCTTCTCTCCCTTCCTCATCTACTCGGTCTGTCTGTCTATCTGTCTCAGTATCTGATTTCCTCCTTTCTTCTGTCCCTGTTACTTTCTCTTAACACCTTCCCTTATGTCTATATGCCTCTCTCTCTCTCTCTCTCTCTCTCTCTCTCTCTCTGTCAGTATCGAATCCAACCTCCTTTATTTCCATTTTCCAATCACTTCTTGCAGGCGGTTTGGCACAGACCTGACATGATTATTATTTATCCGTCTGCTTATCTATTCCTACCTATCTGTCTGCCTGTGTTTTTCTGTCGATCGATTTACGTATATATATATATATATATATATATATATATATATATATATATATATATATATATATATATATATATATATATATGAAGAGAGCATTGGATGTGAGAGGGATGTTTGTAGAGCAAGGAAGAGTGGCTGTGCGTGACAGAAATGAATGGAGAGAAATTGTGAATGAATAAATGATGACGCAGCCTTGGGGGGATATTCTCCTACATTTGTCTGATCAGCTGATCAGGCAGATGCGGGTAAAGGGATGGGTCTATTATGATGTGGCAG
The DNA here is from genome assembly GCF_032717465.1 of Coenobita brevimanus. Taxonomy (NCBI): domain Eukaryota; kingdom Metazoa; phylum Arthropoda; class Malacostraca; order Decapoda; family Coenobitidae; genus Coenobita; species Coenobita brevimanus. The sequence goes on from NW_027643843.1 coordinate 78,579, forward strand.
GTGTAAACCAGCTCTGCTGTAGGGCCTTGCTGTGGATGTCACTGATTGCACGGCGCAATTGTCCCTCGTGCGGTGAGGAATTGTCCCTTCTCCCCCTTGGGGCTAAGATGCCAATGACCGTGTTAGAGTGGATGAGTAAGTGTCGACCTGTCTCGGCTACACCACTTTCCTTGGGGGAAGCAGCCTGGGTATATATATATATATATATATATATATATGGGGGGGGGGGCCTGGGAAAATGACAGTTCCACAAGGTGACGTCTCTAGAGGTTGAAAATCAACCGTGCTTTGTCAACCTTTTTTAATTTTCACGATACTGATCGAGAGAGAGAGAGAGAGAGAGAGAGAGAGAGAGAGGAAGGCAAATGTTGAGAGGCAGAGTGTATTGTATACAGACGCGAGCTTAAAAGCTGGCTACATTTGTCTAACCGCGAACTGTAGTTATCTTTAAATGTGTTAAAATGCTTTATTTATTTTATACTAACATGCTTTATTTATTTTATAATAATTATATCAGTAAACGTATACTTTGCATTGACGTTATTATTCACCCTACAGAACCTCAGAGAGAGAGAGAGAGAGAGAGAGAGAGAGAGAGAGAGGCATATAAGAACATAAGGGAAGGTGTTAAGAGAAAGTAACAGGGACAGAAGAAAGGAGGAAATCAGATACTGAGACAGATAGACAGACAGACCGAGTAGATGAGGAAGGGAGAGAAGAAAGGAGAAAAGCAAATGTTGAGAGGCAGAGTGTGTGCACGCCGCTTAAAAGCTGGATACATTTGTCTACCCGCGAATTGCAGTTATCTTTAAATGTGTTAAAATGCTTTATTTATTTTATACTAACATGCTTTATTTATTTTATAATAATTATATCAGTAAACGTATACTTTGCATTGACGTTATTATTCACCTTACAGAACCTTTGAGAGAGAGAGAGAGAGAGAGAGAGTACTGAGTGACTCAGGGATGAGGGAGGGATGGAATTAACTGGATGGGAGGTGGGAGGGTGGGGGAAAGGAGACGTGAACGAAGACTGAAGGACAGGCTGGGGGAAATGAGAAAATTTGACATTTGCCTCGCCTCATCTGTCCAGGTTTCTCTGTCCATGAATGTACAAGAGAGAAGAGAAAGAGGATGATACGCGGCAGCGAGAGGGAAGCGAGTGATGAAGAAGAGGACAGAGACAACAAAAAGGTAAAGAATAAGTCGTGTGGGGTAGATGGAGGTGTTACTATACCATGTGATACGGGGAAGGCAGCTGGAGTGCAGCCGACTACACCACGTGGGTCAGGAGCAATGCCTAGCCAGGACCGTGACGAGGCCACCCCAAGGAATAGAGTGAGGCTTCTCTTCCCCACCAACACTGACCTAAATTATCACCAAAAACTACTCTGGACGGTGAAGCTTGGACTTGCATATCGACGGTTCGAGGTCCTGTTTAAGGAAGGTAGGCAGAGACCTTACGTCACAGTAGAAAGTCAGGAGGCAGTGGAGATGCTGACCACGACTGGTTTTGAGGGTGTGACACTGCAGGTTCCGGAGGAGAGGGAGAGATGCACCAAGGTTATCGTGTTTAGATATCCCATAATACTAGACCCAGAATTCCTCCTGAACGACCCTAGGTTTATCTGGGCCAAGCGACACATGAACAAGGGACAGGAGAAGAACCAAGTGATTGCCCTAATGAAAGGGGACATCCCAAGGCAAGTTTTTATTCCGGGTGCTGGATACAGAAGCTTACGGCCCTACATTGAGGAACCAGCATTTTGCCTTCGCTGCATCAGGTGGGGACACAGGGCCTGGCGCTGCCAAGAGGACACACGCTGCAGATTCTGCGCTAGGAAGCACGAGTCCAGCGAATGCGGAGAAAAAATCAAGATGGGGACACGTGTCGAACCTCGGTGCTGTAACTGTGGTGGAAACCACAATGCAAGGTCTCCTCTGTGTCCAAAAAGACCAAATCATCTGGCGCGAGGGTCCGAGGGGCAGGAAGAAAGGACAGCAAAGCAGAGGACAAGGGGAGGGAGAGAATCAATGGATGGAGGTGTTGGCCACGTGAAACAGCCCTGCCAGGTCCAGATTGCACCAGGGAGGCAGGCGTGGGTAGGAAGGCCACACGTGTATGGGGAAGGTGGTGAGGCAGAGTGGCCGCCCCTGGGGAATGCCTCGAGGGGTCCCAGGGACGAGCTGTGTGATGGCGACATAGCCCCACCTGCCAGCAGTGCAGGTCACATCTCACCCCCACATCCTATATAGTCACTTGGTCACCCCATCCCTCACAACACCACAGCCTAACAACAACACTCAGCAGGGAAATGGTGAGTTAATCATATACATAAAAGAACTGGGCAGAAAACCAGAAGCACTAGAAAAGAAAGTTAATAAACTTATGAACCCGACAGAAAATGCTGAATACAATAGTGAGAGCACAGACAACATAGTAAACAGCAACAGTGAGATCTCACGTGAACAGAGCGTAAAATTGTAATAAGGGGAAAAGAGAAAACGCTCAAAACTCACAAGGTTCTGACCAGTGGTGTTGCAGGTATAGGAAGGGTTTTGGAAACGTGCCAGGATGATGAGAAAAAGTGTAAAGTGTTTAAAGGTTGGCTGGAACTGCATAAACATATGGATAAGTTCTCCAAGGAATTAGAGGAAATATCAAGTATGGTATTAGAGACACCTATGGATCATGGGTCCCTGCGAACTTAGGGTAATATCTTGGAACGTGAATGGATTGAAAAACAGAATTACAGACCTTCACTATTATATTTTAAATCACTGTGTAGATGTGATACTCCTTCAGGAGACGGGGGATAGGGATGGCAATCTGTTTAAACTCGGTGGATATACAAAGTATCAACTTATGGCGGGTGATGGTATACGGGGTGTATCTACATACGTAAGAAATTCCATTCCATCGGAGCTGTTAGTGTCCCCACAGGAGTGAAGGTGTGGAGTCAGTTTCCGTCAAAATTTATCTGAGTGAGGGTGTGCTGAACGTAATTAACCTGTATGTTTCTAAAAACTGCTTTGCCGTTAGCTCTCTGCCTGATACTGTTTTTAGTGAAGTGACCTTAGTAGCTGGGGACCTTAATGCTCGTCACAAAGATTTGGAGACAGAGGGAAAGACCAATACTAATGGCGTGAGATTTAGACAGTTTATATTAGATTACCCTGAATCCAAAGTATTGGGGACACAGGAGGCGACACATATCAAGGGAGGGAGATTAGACTACGCTGTGATTCTAAATGGTCAGGGTCTAGAGGGAAAATGTGAAATTGCACCAGACTTGCTAAGTGATCACTTCTCCCTTGTTATCACTATACCACTGGGAAAACGAAAAATCACACATAGCAGAAAACGATTAACACTACCCAAAGATAAAGTTGATTTCTTTATTGATGGTGTGCGGGAATGGTATAGCGGCTATCATCCGAGCAGTGTAGACCAGTTTTACGAAGACCTAGTTAAGGTTATTAACGAATTACTCAATCATAAAAGGCGCGTGAAGAAAAATTGCTCATACCATACAGACAAATACTATAACAATAAAGAATTAAAACAACTGTCGCAAATGATGAGACTGGCTCACAGAAAATGGGTGCAAATGGGTAGGGGTGACGCAAGCAAAGCCGCAATGAAGGAACTGGCCCAGATTTGTAGTCAGGCCAAAAGGGAAGTAAGGGGGAGTATTGGGAACGCTTCACTAACAGGATAGGCAACAGTAAGAGCATAACCGAAATTTGGAAAGAAGTTAACAAAGTAAGAGGGAGAAAGGTGATAAACGTAGCACACCCACACCCAGAAAAATTAGCTGAAGACTTAATGAAGTTGTGGGCATCTGCGGCGAGCAGTGAATGCCTGCCACACGACGTGAGGGAGGCATTAGAGGCATGGCAGGACAATAGGAGAAGCTTCATTGTTACTGCGTTAAACACCGAAGACATGACAGGCACAGACATAACCAGGGATGAGCTACTGCGTGCAGTTAAAAATGGAAGGTCTACAGCTCCTGGTGAGGATGGAATTAGGTATGAGATAATTAACTGCCTGGCCAGCATGGAGGACGGCCCGCTGTTAGACTTGTATAATATGAGTCTCAGGGAGGGCAGAATACCGAGAGCATGGAAAAAAGCAATTATCATCCCTATCCCCAAAGCGACTGGAGGAAACAGACCAGTCTCACTAACATCATGCTTTTCAAAAAACTTTTGATGTTATGCAAACTGCACTGAACAGGTTCGGCAACCTGATCAAAAGTCTGGGTCTTGTAATTAACGAGAGTAAGACAAAGTTCCAGTGCCGTGCGTTAGGGGAAAAACATTTAGTAATTAATGGCAAAAACATCGAGAGGGTGAGAATTTACAAGTACCTAGGTATGTATGTCGGCTACACAGCAGACTGTAAAGATGCCGAGATGACCCACATAATAACGCAATGCAAGGCACGATTGCAGCCCTTGAGATCAATGGCCTATAGTGGTGCAGGGGTGGGTGTACCAGTACTAAAAATGATGTACCTCACTACTGTCAGATCGGTATTAGAGTACGCAAGCCCAGTCCTCTCTTGCCTTGGTGAAGGAAGGCTGGAAAAACTTGAAAAAATCCAGAATGCCGCATTGAGAATCATACTTAGCTGCCCAAGGAACACCATGATAGCTGTCATGAGACTTGAGCTAAATTTGCAGAGTGTAAAAAATAGAATTCAGGAAGACAATTTGGCGGCTGCAATAAGACACATGCGGTCAGAAAGCGGACTGGGACTCCGTAACAGCATCAAAGATGTTGTTAACGGAACCAGAACCTTCTGGAGGCAAGGCAAGAATGGCTATGTGAAAGACCTTGCGCGGAACGTACTCAAATACGAGGTACAAAACTTCTGTGAGGAGATACCGCAGGCACCTAGGCCTCCACCCTGGGAAGAGGAAGAGGTAAAGGTGAGCATATCTCCACTACAGAAAAAGAAAGAATGTTATGCTGTAGGTGTGTTAAGGACACATGCACAAAACCAAATAAATAAACTCTACAATGAAAACACTGCTCACGTCTACTGCCATGGTTCGGTCAGAGAGGATGGCAGAGCAGGGTGTGGGATCGTAATATTAGATAAAGTAGACAGTGCATGTGTACAGAGCGAAATAAATTTTAGAATAAGCAACAACGTGTCTTCCACTCAGGCAGAGCTATATGCAATATTATACGGCCTCAGGGAGATCACAGGAGGTGAAGGAGACGTGTGCTTCTTCGTAGACAGCCGAGGAGCACTGGAGTCCCTTAAGAGCACAGCACCTGCACTGGCAGACGTAGTCTTCCAGTGTAGAGCTGTCCTGCATCAGCTCAAGCAATCGGGTAGATTCATATCATTCACATGGATACCATCCCATGTTGGAATACCAGGGAACGAAAGAGCTGATGAACTAGCCAAGAGTGCAGCAGAAAAAGACGACATAGATGTAGTATGCCAACTAACCTTGAAACAGATTAAAACTATAATAAGAACACAACAAGGTCAAGAGGAAAATCAGAGAATGGAGCAGCAACATTCTAGTAGTGAAACTATGTATCACTATACTAACGTTGCTCTGAGAACCCACTTCACATATGGAAAATATAGAAAGACACACCATCCCAGCACGTTCGGCTGCGCTGAGGACAGGCAGACAGGACAGACGGAGAGGAAGATGGAAGTGGAATGAAGGCCCCCCTTTCCCGCCTCCCCCCACCCCACCTCCCTCCCCAGACCCACCTACCTGCCACACCCAGCCTAGTATGCTGGGAACTAAACACACACACACACACACACACACACACACACACACACACACAATCATACCCTAAAGGAAAATACAAAGAAAAATACAACCTGTCACCTGTCCTGTCCGGCGCTCCGATCTCCCTGCAGACTCTCCGGTCTCCCCTGGTCTCTCGGCCGTCTCGTCTCTCCCTCGCAGCCGTCTCTGCATCGCCTGGGGAAATACAGGAACATCAAAGGTGCCTAAGGAATGCAATGCCTACCAGAGTAACGCTATACAGGTGCCGCCACAGCTGCTGCTACCCTCCCTACCACATCACCTATCAGTACAAGCTACAACACACGCTGCACCAGTTCCTCTGCAGGGCTTGCCATGTTCTCGAGCGGCCATCTCGTCGTCTACACCTGCCATTTCTTCCGTAGTTGTCACCCCTTCTTCTGAGGTTGCCATGTCTTCTAAGGTTGCCATGTCTTCTGAGGTTGCCATGTCTTCTTAGGTTGCCATGTCTTCTGAGGTTGCCATCTCGTCTTCTGAGGTTGCCATGTCTTCTGAGGTTGCCATGTCTTCTGAGGTTGCCATCTCGTCTTCTGAGGTTGCCATCTCGTCTTCTGGGGCTGCAGCTTCGCCTTCCCCCTCGCCTGCAGTTGCCATCTCGCTGGCCAGG
>NW_027643843.1:87500-102500 GCF_032717465.1 Coenobita brevimanus
CCCCCGAGCTAAGCCCTGTATTGGACTATATAGCCCAGCTAGGGTTACAGGAGGGAGCTACCCCTCCCGGCACGGCAGCCCGGGCGAGGCTCGAACTTGCAATCCCCCGATCACAAGTCCAGCGCGCTACCACTGTGCTACCGCGCCCCCCTTAATTAGCAAGGAGTGTTTGGGACTTTTCATAAACCTCAGGGCACCTTCGAAATAAACAGCTGTTAACCAGGATTATTGTATCTCCCTTGCCGGACGGGTGTGTGAATAATGAACTCATTTCTTGGTAGGGATTGTCACCGAAAAAATAGCTTCTTTAGACCCAAGAGCACCAGCATTGTCAACAGCTCGTGTCATAGTGGAATTGCTGTGCCGTGTAAATATGTAGTTATAATACGTCCACATCCACGTCATCCAATAGAGTGCACGAATTATTTCTTTTAAGTATTTTGTTGGGGGGGTGAGGGTACAGACAATCTTCACCCCCTCCCCCCGTAGTTCACACAACGCACGACGTCAGAACGCATGCCCTGATCAAGGAAGGGTGTAAATCACAATCTTTATGTAAATATGTGAACGGTACAGTCATGAGAGCCAACCTGAAAGCCATTATGGTCAAAGCCCCATCCTGTCACCGACCATGACTATCAAAATCTCAGTCAGTTATCGAGAAGGTGAATAAATCGGATAATGTCTGGGCAAATGATCATGTTAGTGCTAACCCATTCAGCCAGGAAACGTCGTTCATTTTATTCATGCAACAGCCTGATGATTTTATTCAGCTTAGGGTACACTTTTCAAACTGAAGGAGTCAGATACAGTACTAATAAAATATTTAGTACCAGAGGCTGCTCTTAAGCTAAATGAAATCGCTTGATAACAATAAGAAAATAAGAATGATGTCACTCTGGTTCAGGGGAATAAACGAAACTTTACCTAACCAAGGTTCGCGTAGTCAACATTATTTCGTTCAGAAATAACAATGATTACATGGATGTGAAGTGTCTCTTTCAATGCGAGGCCTGGGAGTGTGTGTGTGTGTGTGGGGGGGGGCTAGGTTTACTACTGACGAGTTAAGAGGAAGGATGGGACAGGAGTGTATTGGTGTTGTGATGAGGAGGGGTAGATTGAGATGGTTTGGACATGTGGAGAGGATGGAGGATGACAGATGGGTGCGGAGAGAGAGAGTGGTGTCAATGTCGGAGGTAGGGTTGATGTAGACAGACCGAAAAAGGCCTGGGACGAGGTCATAGTGTGACTTCAGGGATAAGGGAGTGAATAGGGAGGCTGCAAAAGATTGTGCAGTGTGGAGAGCCGCCATTATGTGACCAAGGCCGACGACGCATGCAAGCATGTTAGATCCTTTAAAAAAGATACGACACGAACTATTCGATACAGGTAAGGTTCAGGGATCACCATTTTATATAATTTATCTCCTGCCACTTTTGCCTTCCATCTCTACAGTATCCCCGGCCATCCTATCGCGTTGACGAATAGGGGAATTTGGAGGAGGAACACGAACAACAACAGTCTACCCTCCTCCTTCCTGCCTGACTTGCCTCATGCCACCTCCCCCCCTCCCCTCCCTCCCTCCCCTCTCTCTCTCTCTCTCTCTCTCATTATAGATATATTGATAGACTGATATATAGATAGACAAATGTAGACAGATATAGATATATAGATATTTCCGATCGTCTATCCCTATCCCCGCACTCCTACACGTCACCTGTTTAGTGGCTGTGTGTGTGTGTGTGTGTGTGTGTGTGTGTGTGTGTGTATTAGTATGTGCGTGAGTGTGTGTGTGTGTGTGTGTGTGTATTAGTATGTGCGTGAGTGTGTGCGTGTGCATTATTGTGTGCGTGTATCTATGTGCTCGTATCTGAGTGTGCGTGTATCAGTGTGTGTATCAGTGCCTGTGTGTATCAGCGCCTGTGTGTATCAGTGTGTGCGTATATTAGTGTGCGTGCGTGCTCTGATCAGTGCTGGTATCAGTGTTTGCGTGAATGAATACGTTCGTGCATTAGTGTGTGCCTGCTCCGTGTGCGCGTGTTTAGTGCGTACATGCCGCAGCGTGTGTGTGCATCGGTGTGTGCGTGCATCAGTGTGTACGTGCTGTGTACGTAGTCAAATTGTGTGTGTTCAGTGTGTACTTAGTCAAATTGTGCGTGTTCAGTGTGTGCGTGTTTACTGTGTGCGTGTTCAGTGTGTGCGTGTTCTGTGTGCGTGTTCTGTGTGTGTGTAATTCACCGAGTCGGTCAGGATCACTTGATGGTCGTGATCGTCAACTTTTACCCTCCCGGAAGGGAGCTGAGAGCTCATATAGTCCGATCTAAGGGCAAGGCTGTGACCTTCACACACGCACACACCCATCCCCTTGCTCAAGGGGGACAGTAACCACCCACTTCGTCAGTGAAACTTTTCGCAACCTGAGCGAGGCGCGAACTCCCGTCTACCAGATGGCAGGCGAGAACGTTACCACTGCACCAGCGAGCGGTGTGTGTGTGTGTGTGTGTGTGTGTGTGTGTGTGTGTGTGTGTGTGTGTGTGTGTGTGTGTGTGTGTGTGTGTGTGTGTGTGTGTGTGTGTGTGTGCGTTTATTGTGTGCGTGTTCAGTGCGCGCGTATTCAGTGTGTGCGTATTCAATGTGCTTCTGTTAGTGTGCGTTCTCTGAGTGCTTACTTGTGTGCGTGCTCTGTGTGCGTATTTACTGTGTGCGAATACCAGTGTGTAACTCAAACTGTATGCATGTTTTTAAGAGTGAAGGTATGAAAAAATTTAATGATGATGATGATGATGATTATGACTGAGGCGTCTGGCAGTAGATAGTAGTAGTAGATAGATGATGATGATGACTATTATGTTGGTTGTGGTGGTTGTGGTGGTGGTGGTGGTGGTGTGGTGATTTTGATGATGATGATGATTTTTTCTAGTTCTTTACAATCCGGAAACTTTCATGTTATCTAGGATGATTCTGTACTCTACTCCTTTCACCTTAACTTGGCTCAGATTTTCGTCCTTTTGCAGCTTATATCAAGTGTCTCAGTTGCGTCTTTGAAACAGCACTTTTTCGTGACTAGCATAATATTCTGTTGTTACAACTAAGCATTCGAGATGAAGGTATTTCACTTTTAGGTCAAGTAAGTGTAAAATGAGCATAGTTAAGTGGATGAGATGGAGGGATGGAGTAGAGAGGTATACGTGAGAGAGGGTGTAAGATGGGGGAGGGTAGCGAAATGGCAGTGTGCAGGGCGACATGGAGGCGATTTGTTTATGGCCACCCCATACAGGTTTAAGGCGTCTAGCTATAGATATCTAGACAATTAGGGCTATAGATATAGGTGACTATACACGACTATTAAAATTACATCCATTTCCCTTATTTTCTACAATTTCTTTGGCCTACAACGCTTCCTGGCTGACCGTAAGATATCCCCGTGTCCTAATTTAGTCACCTTAAAGGCAAAAACAGCAAAACCCAACACTTGCAGCAAGAGGAGAAGCCTACACACCATCACTACCCCCTAACCAGCAAAACGACGTCTATTGCCCTCATCTGTTGAATCTATTTGACCTATGTCACTTCCCGGTTGGCAGCAAGATACCTCTGTTTCCTATCTGAATCATCTTAATGGCAAAAACAGCGAAATTTAACCCCAAAACAGTAAAATTTAACACTTACAGCAGGAGACGGAGCCGACGCAGCCTCACCCTCTTATCGTCCGAGTACCACTGACTGACCAATGGAATGCCATGCTTGTTCAGCCCAGAAACTTGTGTGAAACTTTACCCATCTACTTTTACAACCACTAGAGGGCACGGAGGCCCTCTCATTTTCGGGGAAACTCTAGTATTTTATTCTAGCTAATACAAGAGGCTATTATGCACCTGTAAGCTATATATAAATGTCTGAGAGCGTTAATGCTGTAAATATTAACCCTCCAATGATCGTGCAACTCTAGTACTTTTATTCTATTAGATTCCAGACGATTTTATTCAGCTGGGAATGGGTCTTAGGAGCCTGGGTGCATAAGAGAAAACCGTCGTAGAGGAAGCATCAGGGACCGTAGCAAACAAAATCAGAAATTATACTTAGATGTTTACCATACTCTATTCACTTTCACTTTGTCTAATATTGCCATCTCCTCACCTTAAATGCTGGGCTGTAAGGATACATTAACACTAGAACATAGAACAATACTCTCGTTTCCCTAAATGGAACAAAAATTACCATCTCTCCATCTTGAATGCTGAGTTGTAACAATAGATGAACACCAAAACATGATGCTAGTCACGAAGAAGAGCTATGTAAAGGATGTAGAGCCAAACCATTGTCATTTCCTGGCACTGGGCTACGTGAAATGAGTAAAAAAACCTACACAGGGATGGAAAACCGGTCTGTGTTAGAGGAAGACCTGTATAGTCACGAAAAGGTGATATGGAATGGATACAGAATTTCACTTTAACTTGGCCTAAAATTGCCATCTCTCCATCTTGAATGCTGAGCTGTAACAAGAGCCTGACGATACAATATGATGCTAGTTACGAAAAAGTTGCTGTGCGAGGGATGAAGAGCTGTGGTATTGTCTTCTTCAGCCTGTAATCAGCTTTGGGAAATAAGCAGCAAATATAAGATCTCAGCCATGTTAAGTCTGATAAGCTATACATACAGCTTAATGGAACGCTCTGGTAAAAATTACAGCTATAAACTCATTCTACAACTCCCTAGCACCTGTCCCTTGGCGATTTATTTTGCTTATTACACCTTGCTCTCCTACTGTGCTGTATAAATACTTCAAGCTTTACCATAATCTGCATAAAAAACGTACAAAAGGATATTAATCAGCCTTGTCCAAAAATATATCGCTAAGGAAGTCTTTGGTTGACTAGTGGGAGGTGCCTGTGTGTTACCATGGCAACCTCTCACACCACCAGTTACATACACACATTTTCCCACCAGCAAGTTCCATTAGAGAGTATTGTGTGTGTGTGTGTGTGTGTGTGTGTGTGTGTGTGTGTGTGTGTGTGTGTGTACAGTCATGCGTATGCCTGCACATCTCACCGCAATGCTCCGCCAACACCCACAACACTTTTCTCCTTAATTTCTTACCACAGAGAACTCTTACATTCCTGGATCTTTTCAAAAACTTGGTTCGACGTCGTTCTTACATATTATGAAGGAAAAAAAGGTAACTGTTGATATAAATGTTCGTACAAAAACATTATATATAAACTGCGGGAGATATATTCTTTTCACTTTCACTTGGCCCAGATTTTCGTTCTTTTGCAGCTGATTTCACGTAGTTCAGTGGCAGAAAGTACAATGCTATGGCTCTACAACCTTGCCTCAGCACATCTTCGTGACCAGCATCATCTTCCAGTGTTCATCTATTGCTACAACTCAGCATTCAGGACGGAAATAGGGGAGTTTTAGGCCAAGTTAGAGTAAAAAGAGTATAGTGGACAATATTCATAGTCTTGCCTTGGTTAGAGTGTGGCTTGGTTAGAGTGTGTTACACACACACACACACACACACACACACACACACTCCCTTCCCCACCATCAAGTCCTACCTTAGAATACTTGTGTGTGTGTGTGTGTGTGTGTGTGTGTGTGTGTGTGTGTGTACAATCTTATCAGTGTGACGTGTGCGTGTGTGTAGTCATGTGAGTATATTTCACGTACATGTGTAGGTGTGTAAGTATAAACAGTCTTATCAGTATGACGTGTGTGCGTGTGTGTATGTGACGTACATGTGTAGGTGTGTATGTGCGTGTGTTTGACGTATATGTGTTGGTGTCTATGCGTGTGTATGTACTGTATGCTTCGTGATGTGTGTGTGTTATGTATGCATCTATGTATGTAGTGTGTGCACATTTGTGATATATGTTTGTAGATGTGTGTGTGTGTGTGTGTGTGTGTGTGTGTGTGTGTGTGTGTGTGTGTGTGTGTGTGTGTGTGTGTGTGTGTGTACGTGCGTGTGTATGTGTGTGTGTGTGTGTGTGTGTGTGTGTGTGTGTGTGTGTGTGTGCGCGCGCGTGTGTGTGTGTGTGTGTGTGTGTGTGTGTGTGTGTGTGTGTGTGTGTGTGTGTGCGTGCGTGCGTGCGTGTGTGTGTGTGTGTGTGTGTGTGTGTGTGTGTGTGTGTGTGTGTGTGTGTGTGTGTGTGTGTGTGTGTGAAGTGTACGTGTTTGTATGAAGTGTGTGCGTGTGTGTGAAGTGTGTGCGTGTGTATGAAGTGTGTGCGTCTGTATGAAGTGTGTGCGTGTGTGTATGTAGTGTGTGCGTGTGTATGTATGTACGTATGTAGGTGTATACACGTTATGTTAAAGCTCTACGTTTTCATACAATACGGAACGTTAGAGAAAGAGAGAGAGAGAGAGAGAGAGAGGAAGACCGTTGACTGTGCGTGTGTGTGTGTGTGTGTGTGTGTGTGTGTGTATCAGTACTGAGGCTGGGCAGTTACAGCTAACTGATGAACGTGGGCAAGTAGGTAGGCAAGAATAAACGTAAGTAGGTAGGTAAGTAGGTAGATAAGGAGGTAGGCAAAGTAGGTAGGTATTTAGATAGGTAGGTAGGTAGATTGGTAGGTAGGTAGACAGAGAAATAGGTGGGTAGGTAAGTAGGTTGGTAGGTAGGTAAGTAGGTTGGTAGGTAAGTAGGTTGGTAGGTAGGTAGGCAGGTCGGTAGGTAGGCAAGAGTAAAGTAGGTAGATAGGTCAGTAGGTAGGTAAGTAGGTAGGAAGGTAAGTAAGTAGATAAATAGGTAGATAGGCTGGTAGGTAAGTAGATACGAAGGCAGGTAGGTAAGTAAGTTAGTAGATATGTAGGCAGGATGGTAGGTAGGCCATTAGTATGTATATATGGAGATACCTAATAGACAACAGACAGACAGACAGACAGACGGGATGGATGAAAGGAAGAAGGGAAGGAAGGAAGGAAGGAAGGAGGGAAGGAAGAAAGGAAGAATGGAATGAATGAAGGAAGGAGGGAAGGAAGGAAGGAAAGAGGGAAGGAAGGAAGGAAGAAAGGAAGGAAGAAAGGAAGGAAGGAAGGAAGGAAGAAAGGAAGAAAGGAAGGAAGGAAGGAAGAAAGGAAGGAAGGAAGGAAGCAGGAAGTAAGGAAGAAGAGAAAATGACTAAGGGAGAGGAGGGGGGGGTGGAGGGAGTGGCTGGGGACGAGAGTCAAGGAGACGGGCTGGGGACGCGCCAGACGAGAGAATATGATACGTCAGGCGCGTCCCCAGCCCGTCTCTTCTGGCCTCTCGTCCCCAGCCACTCTGTTTGTCTGTCTGTCTGTATGTCTGTCTGACTGTCTGACTGTCTCTTTCTGTCTGTCTGTCTGACTGTCTCACTCTCTCTCTCTCTCTCTCTCTCTCTCTCTCTCTCTCTCGCTTTGTCTGTCTCTGTTTCTCTGTTTCTCTCTCTCTCTCTCTCTCTCTCTCTCTCTCTCAGTCTCTGCTTCTCTGTCTGTTTGTCTGCCTGTCTGTCTGTCTGTCTGTCTGTCTGTCTCTGTCTCTGTCTCTGTCTCTCTCTCTCTCTCTCTCTCAGTCTCTGCTTCTCTGTCTGTTTGTCTGCCTGTCTGTCTGTCTGTCTGTCTGTCTGTCTGTCTGTCTCTCTCTCTCTCTCTCCCACGTGTCTTCACTGCCTGGGCTTCTCTCGGGACAAGATAGGTAGGTAGGGCAGGGTAGACTAGGGTAGCGTAGGGTAGGGTAGGGCAGGGAAGGGCAGGGCAGAGCACGGTAGGGTAGGTAGGGTAGGGTAGAGTAGGGTAGGGTTGGGTAGGGTAGAGTTGGGTAGGGTAGGGTAGGGTAGGGCAGGGTAGGGCAGGGTTGGGGAGGATAAGGTAGGGTAGGGTACGGTAGGGTAGGGTATGGCAGGGTAGGGCAGGGTTGGGGAGGATAAGGTAGGGTAGGGTACGGTAGGGTAGGGTATGGCAGGGCAGGGTAGGGAAGGGTAGGGTAGGGTAGGGTAGGAAAGGGAAAGGTAGGGTATGGCAGGGCAGGGCAGGGTTGGGGAGGATAAGGTAGGGTAGGGTAGGGTAGGGTAGGGTAGGGTACGGCTGGGTAGGGTAGGGCATAGTAGGGCAGGGCAAGGTAGGGTAGGGTAGAGTACGTAGAGTACGGTTGGGTACAGTAGGGTAGGAAAAGGAACGGTAGGGTATGGCAGGCCAGGGCAGGGCAGGCCAGGGCCGGGCAGGGTAGTGTAGCGTAAGGTAGGGTAGGGCAGGGTAAGGTAAGGTAGGGTAGGTAAGCGTAGGGTAGGGTAGGATAAGGTACAGTAGTCTTGGATAGGGTAGGGTAGAGTAGGGTAGGGCAGGGTAGGGTAAGGAAGGGTAGGGTAGGGTAAGGTAGGGTAGGGTAGGGTAGGGTAAGGTAGGGTAGGGTAGGGTAAGGTAGGGTAGGGTAGGGTAGGGTAGAGTAAGGTAGGGTGGGGTAGGGTAGGGCAGGGTAGGGTAAGGAAGGGTAGGGTAGGGTGGGGTTGGGTAGGGCAGGGTAGGGTAAGGAAGGGTAGGGTAGGGTAGGGTACGGTAGGGTAGAGTAAGGTAGGGTGGGGTAGGATAAGGTACTGTAGTGTAGGATAGGGTAGGGTAGGGCAGGGTAGGCGAGGGTAGGGTAGTGTAAAGGCCGGTTCACACCAGCTGAATCGCGGCCGTTTTTTTCGCCGATTTGCGGGGAAAAAATGGCGGTTTTGGGCCTTTCTCCCGGAAAGGTGTTGACAGGTACGGGGACTGCAGAGGCAGGAACGCGGCAACAGTGTTTACAAAGATGGACCACCGTACTCGTAGTAGGTGTGCAGCTCTTGCACTTTTCCAACTTCAAGATGAGCCCTCACGGCCGCGATTTAGTTCCTCTGAATAGGCCTTTACTGCCACTCAGCTTTCCGGTGGCTTCAGGGGCCGTATGCATAAATTTTCTTAAACATAAATCTTGTACAAGATTCCTTTACCTTTAACTCACATTTAAATAATCATACTTTTATACTTGTGCTTATATCAGATACACCCACACTGGAATGAACGTTAAAGTGAGATTAGTTGTGGTAGTAGTGTAAACAAGATGTCGTATTCGTCTTCGTTCCCACAGCTTTGCCTTGTTCGGTGCTTCCATTTAAATCGGCCCGGCTTCTTTCTCCCGATCCCGGCAAAAAAACCCCGACATGTCGGTCTCTCCATACCGGCGAAAAAAGCGGCCGGAATTTCTACCGGGAAGCGAATTCCGGCAAAAAACGGCCGCGATTTTGCTCGTGTGAACCGGCCTAACGCCTGCTGGTCTGGTGGTAGAGGTACTGGGTGGGAAAGGGTTGTCTTATAGTTATTTCCTTGACGCTGCAGTGAGTGGCTTGGTGGGTGTTCCTACTGTCCAACACATAATTCTACTGTATCATCTGTCCCTCACCTCAGTCTTGAGGAGTAAAATTATGATGATGACGATATCTTCTTTTTCCGCAGACGTGGCAGTGAGAAGCAGTGTGGCAGTGTCGCTACCCTCGTCTCAGCTGCTGTCGGGAATAAGTAAGAGGCTGGAGTTCGTGAGTGTGTCAGAGTCCCACTACGACCACACTCACCACACCCACCACCACCACGAGGATGCACCCGACCCCCACCTGGCCCCCACCAACGCAAGCAGGGAGGTGTTTCTGGGCGCTACGGCAACACTTGACTGTACCGTGTATGACCTCACTAACCAGAGTGTAAGTGTAATCTACCCCAGTTGCTCTGCCATGACCAAGATCCCAAACCCTTTTATCTGTTCTATTTATGCCATCAGGATCCGTATTCTCGTCTGGTAAGGAAGCTCCCTAACCCCTTTTCCTAAGCGATTTATTTTCCTTTTTAGACCTTACTTTCCTCTCCTGTGTTACATAAATCCTTCCAATATTACCATACTCACCATAAATAACATACAGATTAGTATTAGCTTGTCGTCTCCAAAAATAAATCGCCAAGGAAGAAGTGCTACGGAGCATCCTGAACCGATGAGAAGACGAACCCGGGACACACCGCAGCCCCATCAGCTCAACGAGGGAGGTGTTATTCGGAGCTACCGTAAGTCCCTGACCCCTGGCAGCTCAGGTCAGGGCAGAAGCAATGCAGTGCGGGGGTAGGCTATCTCTGTTTACTACCATCCTATCTCTCTCTCTCTCTCTCTCTCTCTCTCACACACACACACACACACACACACACACACACACAGTTGTCTCTCTCTCTCTCTCTCTCTCTCTCTCTCTCTCTCTCTCTCGCCGGTGTCACGACTGATACTCACAGACGGATTAATTTTGTACCAAGGTCGTATCCCAATTTCCTGAGAGAGAGAGAGAGAGAGAGAGAGAGAGAGAGAGAGAGGGGCGAGGGAAGTATTCATGAAGGATCTTAACCGATATTTACCATGAGGGGATCAGCAGCAGAGGAATATTCTTGCCAGTATTTTCCTTTGTCGTATTTTAAGCGATGGTGAAGATTTGGCGCGTGTGATAGAGCCCGTTTATAAATCTTTATCTATTTTGCATCTATCTATATTTGCATCTATGTATTTTTGCAACTATTTATATTTGCATCTATCTATATTTGCATCTATCTATTTTTGCATCTATCTATATAACGGTATGATTTATATGGAGAGAGAAATAATCCCTTACTGAGAGCCGGCAGACACTGTTAAAGAAATAAAGACAGAGAGAAAGAAAGACACAAAGACAGAAGAAAGAAAAAAAGAAAGAAAGAACTGACCAAAAGGAAGTCCAATTCTACAAAGTTAAATTCTGTAAAGTCAAATTCTATACAGCCAAAACCTAAAAAGCTAAATTCTATACAGCCAAATTCTACACAGCCAAATTCTACACAGCCAAATTCTATACAGCCAAATTCTATACAGCCAAATTCTACACAGCCAAATTCTATACAGCCAAATTCTACACAGCCAAATTCTATACAGCCAAATTCTACACAGCCAAATTCTATACAGCCAAATTCTATACAGCCAAATTCTATACAGCCAAATTCTACACAGCCAAATCCATAAAAGCTAAATTCTATACAGCCAAATTCAATAAAGCTAGCTACTATAAAGTCAAATTCAAGTCCCGATAATTCCAACATGCTGGGACACATTGCATTTACAAGAGTGGGGGAGAGAGACAGTGGTAAGAAGGGCCTGGGGTGTGAGACAGGGTAAGGTGCGTGTGTAGGCGTGTGTGTAGTGAAGAAGACGGGAGGGATGCGTGTGTAGGTGTGTGTAGGGAAGGAGAGGGGAAGCGATGTGTGTGTAGTGAAGAAGAGGGGAATGGGTGCATGTGTAGGTGTGTGTAAAGAGGGGAAGGGGTGCGAGTATGTGTGTGTAGTGAGGGGAAGGGGTGCGTGTGTAGTGAGGGGAAGGGGTGAGTGTGTAGGTGTGTTGTGAAGGAGAGGGGAAGGGGTGCGTGTGTAGGTGTATGTAGGGAAGGAGAGGGGAAGGGATGTGTGTGTAGTGAAGAAGAGGGGAAAGGGTGCGTGTGTTGGTGTGTGTAGTGAAGGAGAGGGGAAGGGGTGGGTTTGTAGGTGTGTGTGTATTGAAGGGGAGAAGGTGTGTGTGTGTGTGTGTGTGTGTGTGTGTGTGTGTGTGTGTGTGTGTGTGTGTGTGTGTGTGTGTGTGTGTGTAGTGAGGGGAAGGAGTGCGTGTGTAGGTGTGTGTGTGTAGTGAAGGGGAGGGGAAGGTGTGTGTGTGTAGTGAAGGAGAGGGGAAGGTGTGTGTAGTGAGGAGAAGGGGTGAGTGTGTAGCTGTGTGTAGAGAAGGAGAGGGGAATGGAATGCAGGAGGAGATGAGAGTTGTAATGGAAGCAGCAGAGACCAGAAGGAGGGCATATAGGAAGCGATTAGATGACAGAGAGGTGAGGTGGCGTGAATGGAGGGTGAGAGAATTACTATGTTCACTTTAATTATACTCTCTTTTAAATATAACTTGGCCTAAAATTGCCATCTCTCTGTCTTTAGTGAGAAGTAATAACAATAGTCAAACAGCAGAATACTAGTCACGAAGAAGTGCTGCTAATCACAAAGAAGTGCTGTGGAGAGGATACAGAAGCGACTGTCTTCTACAACTACTTCCACAAACACAACACAGCCTAAAAAGTCATCTCCCAATCTTCACTGCCGAATTCTAGTGATGGATAAACAGTAGAATATGATGTTAGTCACGAAGAAGTGCTGTTGAGAGGTGAAAAAATACGTTAGCAGGATCTAAAGCTGTCCCAACCGTGTGAAAGTTAATGGCACTAGTTATGTATTTTCTTTTTTCTGGAATGGACAACTTTTTACGCGCTTTCAAAATTTCGTTCTTTCCATTTATTATTCTGACATTACCTTATATTTATTTATTTATGTATGTATTTATTTATTTATTGCGTATTATTAACATTCAGGGCAGTGAAATGGCGGGGGACAGGGCGACATGGAGGCGATTTGTTTGTGGCCACCCCTTACGGGATTAAGGCGCCTGGCAATAGATAGATAGATTACCATTCGGGCTCCTATGACTCACGCAGCTGACTAAAATTATTTGGCGCTGGATGAAATATAGTGCTAATTTTTGAAGCAAATTTGATGGAAAAGGAATGATTAGACGGTAAGGGTAGTGAGGAGACAGGAAGAGGAATGATTAGACGGTAAGGGTAGTGAGGAGAAAGGAAGAGGAATGATTAGACGGCAAGGGTAGTGAGGAGACAGGAAGAGGAATGATTAGACGGCAAGGGTAGTGAGGAGACAGGAAGAGGAATGATTAGACGGCAAGGGTAGTGAGGAGACAGGAAGAGGAATGATTAGACGGCAAGGGAGGTGAGGAGACAGGAAGAGGAATGATTAGACGGCAAGGGAGGTGAGGAGACAGGAAGAGGAATGATTAGACGGCAAGGGTAGTGAGGAGACAGGAAGAGGAATGATTAGACGGCAAGGGTAGTGAGGAGACAAGAAGGTACCGAAAGACTGAAGGGTGAGAAACGCAGCATATACAGACAGATAAATAGACAGACTGACAGACAGCTAGACAGACACATAAGGATAGATATTAACTCTCGGGCTCCTGTTACTTCCCCTCAGTTAGATACACACTCGTCACTAGGGAAGATGGGGGAATGAAAGTATTACAACTGCGAGGAGAAAAACATATAAGTACGAGAAATATTTAGGGGACAAAGACGGACAAAATATTACTTGGTACTTAAAACACCCTCTTTAATAATGCTAAGTGGTATCTCATACTTATATAGAGCCTTCACCCGCTGACACCTCAGAAAGCCAGGCCAGACGACAAATGCTGCGGAAGTTAATGTTAAGAGTGTCAGGCAGTTCTCCATGAACCCTCTTGTGGGCGCCCGAGGGAAAGGTGGCCAGTGTTGGGAATAATTCTAATATCTTCAGTTCGGCAACGTAATATTTCTTCCTACTTTGTTATTATTTATTTATATGAGACGCGGTGTGAATGGTGAAAGGGTTGAAGTCACAATGCCGCTTAAAAGCCCTAAGCGTTGGAGTGGATGAAAAAATTGGGATGGAAGGAGATCAGTGGGTGTGGTGGGCGTACAGGAGTGGGTGGGGTGGGCGAAGAGTGGGTCGGGAGTGTAGAGAGCAGTGGGAGGGGTGGGTGGAGTGGAGGAGGTTCGCTGGAGTTTACTGCTCACAGACTGCAACTAAGGGGCGAGTGAGGCTGGTCAACCTCGCCTTAAATGTCTAGAGTGAGCAGCCTATCCCCGGGTCCCTATGGTCTTGATGGCGACAAAAAGAAAAAAAAAATAGAAGATGGATGGATGGATGGATTAATGAATGAAGAGACATGGGCAAAGCAAGTGTGCGTGGTGAAGACATAAATCAACCCTATCTCCCCTAACAAGAGGAAAACAGCAAGAAAAGAAGAACAAAACAGGAAGGAAGAGGAAGGAAAGAAGAGGAAAACAGCAGGGAAAGCAGAGGAAAACAGCAGGGAAAGCAGAGGAAAACAGCAGGGAAAGCAGAGGAAAACAGGAAGGAAGGAAGAGGAAGGAAAGCAGAGGAAAACTGCAGGGAAAGCAGAGGAAAACAGCAGGGAAAGCAGAGGAAAACAGCAGGGAAAGCAGAGGAAAACAGCAGAGAAAGCAGAGGAAAACAGGAAGGAAGGAAGAGGAAGGAAAGCAGAGGAAAACAGCAGGGAAAGCAGAGGAAAACAGCAGGGAAAGCAGAGGAAAACAGCAGGGAAAGCAGAGGAAAACAGCAGGGAAAGCAGAGGAAAACAGCAGGGAAAGCAGAGGAAGACAGCAGGGAAAGCAGAGGAAGACAGCAGGGAAAGCAGAGGAAAACAGCATGTAAAAAGGAGAAAAGGGTCAAGAACAACGACGAAAGACAGCCAGGAAAATGGCAAAGAAAAAACACGACAAAAATAACAATAAACTTCAGCAACAAGGGAATAAAAACTCACTACTTCCATATACCTGGCCATCAAGCGACGCAGGTAAAATGGGTCGTTGTGGCGAAGGGGTTAATTTAAAAAAGGATAATTACTGCACAGGATGATGTACAAAATTAGGCGGATATGACACCAATTAACCTGGGAAATAAGGTAACATTCTAATTAGCTATGGCTATTCCGTAACACCTGTATATTGGCGACTTATTTTGGACACTACACCTCAGAGTCTTCGAGTATAAGGCGATATTCTAATTCGTTTTGGAGATTCCGTAAAACCTTTCTCATAGCGATTCATTCCGCACGTTATATCTAAGTATCTTGTGTGTTACTGATATAAACACAGTCCATATTTAAACGGTGTAAATATTATACTGGAGAAAGGTAATATGTAATAAGAATAAATCGGTCAGGAAGATGCACTACGAAGTCTGCCATGTCACCTACATTACGTGCCATCAGATCATACTGAAGACTCCTGTAATGGTTTTTCTTAGTAAAATAAATCTGGGTTAAGACAGAGCAATGATCAAAGGTTTGTGAATCAGGGGAATTCTAAACTCTTCTTTCTTTTATCATCATCATCATCATCATCATCATCATCATCA
>NW_027643843.1:107500-120000 GCF_032717465.1 Coenobita brevimanus
TCCGGTGTAAGGCCCTTAGGACTGGGGCCGAAGAGGTCTAGGAACCTCTGGGTCAGGTCCCGGCGTCGTGGGGGCGTGGTCAGGTCTCGCCCGGGTGTCCTAGGGCGGGCCGGAAGAGGCGACAGACTGCGGTCTCCCACGAGCAGGGGCGCCGTCAGGGGAGGACTGCGGCAGCGGCTGTCACGGGGGCCCGACGGGTGGGTCTTCTCAAAGGCCACGCGTAGGGAACAGAGGCCGGGGGAAACAGGGAGGTCTCTCCGAGAATTTCCGGAGCGAGACCCCTGGAGTTCAACCTCCGGTCGTGGAGACGTCTTTCTCCTCACTATACCCTGGGAGCGACCATCGATCGTCTCTACTGGAGTGCTGAGGGAGCAACCGTTGATCGTCTCTACCTGAGCTTTAGGGGAGCGACCATTGATCGTCTCTACCTGATTTTTAGGGGAGCGACCATTGATCGTCTCTACCGGAGTGCTGAGGGAGCGACCGTTGATCGTCTCTACCTGGGTTTTGGGGGAGCGACCATTGATCGTCTCTACCTGATTTTTAGGGGAGCGACCATAGATCGTCTCTACCTGGTTTTTAGGGGAGCGACCATTGATCGTCTCTACCGGAGTGCTGAGGGAGCGACCGTTGATCGTCTCTACCTGAGCTTTAGGGGAGCGACCATTGATCGTCTCTACCTGATTTTTAGGGGAGCGACCATAGATCGTCTCTACCTGGTTTTTAGGGGAGCGACCATTGATCGTCTCTACCGGGGGGCCAAGGGAGCGACCATGGATCGTCTCTACCTGGGTTTTGGGGGAGCGACCGTGGATCGTCTCTACCCGAGTTTTAGGGGAGCGACCATTGATCGTCTCTACCGGGGTTTTATGGGAGCGACCATAGATCATCTCTACCGGAGGGCCAAGGGAGCGACCATTGATCGTCTCTACCTGGGTGTCACGGGAGCGACCATTGATCGTCTCTACCGGGGTTTTATGGGAGCGACCATAGATCGTCTCTACCGGAGGGCCAAGGGAGCGACCATTGATCGTCTCTACCTGGGTGTTACGGGAGCGACCATTGATCGTCCCTACCGGGGTTTTATGGGAGCGACCATAGATCGTCTCTACCTTTGCACTATCAGAGCGACCATAGATTATCTCTACCTGAGGGGCGCTGCCTGGAGTATTGTTTCTGACTCCACCCCTAGCTAACTCGGTGATTCCGCCACACGAAGGTAGTGTCTTTCGCCTACGGTGGCGGCAGCGTGGTGGTTGAGTGTCACAGGGGCGCACGGCCCGGGCTGACATACGCCGTTGTTGCCCGGAGTGGTGGTGGCTGGCGGCAGCTACCCCGTGGGGTCCGAGTGGGGGTGTCGGCATTCTTGAGGGCGAACTCCACTGCTCCTGGTTCGCCTCGATGTCGGGGATACTGCGGTATTCTCCGGAATATTCAGGAGTATTGTATGTGTATCTGTCAAAGCCACGCATTTCACCACTGTGTTCTTGAAAAAAGTCACGTCCCTGTGGCTGGAGGTGGAACGCTAGAGTGTTGGAGGTGGTGTAAACGGGCTGGAGGTGTCGGAGTGTGTGCTGCCAGGCGGCAGTGTAAGAATTTTCCTCTTGTGCTTGGTCATAGGTGAGGAAGAGGGCGGAGGGGGTGGTGGTGTGCTTGAGGATATTTAACAGGTGGTGGGGCCCGCGGAGCCGGTGGTTCTTGGCAAGGAAGGGGCCCATACAGCTCGCTTAATCCTCATGTTGCTTGGTGTGGTTGTCGGTGTGGTTGGAGGTGGAATGCCGGACAGAGTGGGCGAAGGCCGGGTTTTGTGCGGTAGTAATGCGGCGTTGAGTCTCTGGGGAGTGCAGGTAGGAGGGATTTGGGCCCGATGTAGCTGGACGGTGTGAAGTCGCGGGGAGGTGGGTGGTGTAGGGGTGTGGGAATATCGGGCAGGTGGGCGTGAGAGGCGGCCCGAGCGGGTGGTGGTGGTGGTGAGGGTAGGGGTGGGGGGGGAGGGGGGCGTTGCGTGTGGGCGTGATGTCTTTCGTGCCGCGGGCGTGGTAGAACGTGGTATTGGTGGAGTGGGCGTACGGGTGGTGGGCATGGGAAGGGGGGGAGAAGGGGGTGGTGGTGAAGGGGTGGTGGTGGTGTGGGTAGGGGTGGGGGGAGGGGGGCGTTAGGTGTGGGCGTGTTGTCTTTCGTGCCGTGGGCGTGGTAGAACGTGGTATTGGTGGAGTGGGCGTCTGGTTGGTGGGCAGGGGAAGGGGGGTGGAAGAGGGTTGTGGTGAAGGGGTGGTGGTGTGGGCGGAAGGGGTGGTGATGGGCTGGGGGGAGGGGGTGGCGGCAGGGGCCGGAGATGGGGGAGTGAGGACTGAGGGGCAAGCCACGGATGGGTGGGGCTAGGGGGAGGGGGGGTGGCGGGGGAGACGTCAGGTGAGGTGCCTGGGGCAGGAGAGGCGGAGGTGGTAGGGGGGGGAGAGGGGGAAGGGGAGGAGGAGATGTAGCACTCATATGTGGTTGTAGAGGGTGGAGCGGGAGCCGTGGGGGGTTGGGGGGGTGGGGTCGGGGCGGGGGGAATGGGCGTGCGGAAGGGGCGCACGTGTCGGTTTCGGAGGGTACGGGGAGTGCCGTGGTAGTCCACGACCACCTGGTAAGGGTTGGGGATCTTGGTGATGGTGTGGGGGCCCGTGAAACGGGGGGCAAGTTTGTGGGGGGTGGGGAGTTGGGCGATGACTACGGTGTCATCCTGCTTGTAGGGGTTGGTGGCTGTGTCGGGTTCAAGATCTAAGTTCCGCTGTAGGTGGTATACCCGCCTTTTTAGCAAGTGTAGCGGGTTCGTTGCAGGGGCGGAGGTGGGCGGTTGCAGGTGATGGCGTAAAGGTAGTAGGAGGGGGGTTTCACCAAAGATCCTTTCGTGGGGGGAAACCCCGTCCTCTCGGGGGCACGAATTCATGCCCCACTGGACGATTTTGACGTGTGCTGGCCAATCGTTGTCTTTTGTAGTCTCGATTCTGGTCCGTAGCTGATTTGCCAAGGTACGATGGCTGCGTTCACACACCGCGTTCCCTTGAGGCCAATATGGTGAGGAGTGGGAGATTTCGTATCCAAAAATCCTGGCCAGCTCTTCCCAGACTTTCCCGGAGAATTCGGGGGCATTATCGGAATGGATGGCCTGGGGAATGCCAAAGTAGGGGAAAACGTGTCGGAGTAAGGCATCGGCGACAGCGACGGCGTGATGTTCTTTAGCGGGGCAGGCTATTAAGAACTTGGAGTACATGTCGACAAAAGTGATCACGTACTTATATCCCAATTTAGGAGGGAGAGGCCCTACCACGTCGACTGCTAGGAGCTGCCAGGGTTTGTGGGCGGTGATATGGCCAGAAGGCCCGGCAGTCCGGGTAATGTCTTTCCCGAGCGCGCAGGCGCGGCAAGTTTGAATAATTTCCTTGGCGAGGGTGGAGGGGTTCGGGGCCCAGTAGACGTCATTAAACACCTGTAGCAATTTTTTTGTGCCCAAATGGATGCCGTTGTGGGCGTGTAACTGGCGCAGGGTGTCACGTGCCGCATCGGGGGCCAAGAGGATGTGTCCAGACGGGGTTAAAAGGTGGTCGCCCTGTCGGCACAATTTGGGAAACAGGTAGGCTGGAATCCAGGGGGGGCGTTCCTTGTGGTGCCAGAGTTCTAGCAGGTCCCGGTCTGGTTGGATCGCGCGGATGGGAAGGCGGGAGAGGGCATCTGCGTTGGTGTGGAGCTTCCCGGGTCTGTACGAGATCTCGTATTGGAATTCCTCTAGGGTGTCACGCCATCGGACGGTTTGAGCGTTCTGGGAGTCCGATTGTCGCAGCCACTGGAGTGATTGGTGGTCGGTTATTATAGTGACTTGGGTCCCGGAAAGGTAAGCCCTAAAATATTGGAGGGACCAGATTATGCCGAGGCATTCTCACTTGGTGGTGGCATAATTTTTCTCGGCCGGGTTCAGTGTGCGGCTGGCACAAGCAATAATGTGTTCCCGACCGGCCTGTACCTGGGCTAGAACAGCGCCAATGGCGTCAAGGGAGACGTCCGTGTAGAGGCGAAAAGGGAGGGCATAGTCGGGGAAGGCCACGATGGGGGCCGAGATAAGCTTGTCTTTCAGCTGCTGGAAAGCGGTTTGTCGGTCCTCTGTCCAGAGGAAAGGTTCCCCTTTTCTCGTCAGGTCGTGAAGAGGTTTAGCAATCTGTGCAAACCCCTTCACGAAGCGGCGGTAGTAGGATGCAAGCCCCAAAAAGGCACGGATGCCGTGGACATCCTGCGGAGGTGGTATGTCCGCTATGGCACGCAGCTTGTCGGGGTCTGGGGAAATTCCTGCTTGGGAAATGGTATGGCCTAGAAACGCGACGGTTTTTGTGGCCAGGACACATTTGGATGGATGTAACTTGAGGCCTGCCTGGCGAATTCGGGTGAAAACTCGGCGGAGGCGCTGCAAGTGATCGGCCCAGGTTTGGCTAAAAACAATGACATCATCAAGATAGGCCTAACATATCTCCCAAGTGAGGCCGCTTAAAACAGATTCCATCAGCCTGGAAAACGTGGCAGGGGCATTGCAGAGGCCGAATGGCAGGACATTAAATTCATAATGTCGGCCATTACTGGTAGAGAAGGCCGTCTTGCCTCGATGATCCGGGTGGACGGGGACCTGCCAATATCCAGACTGGAGTTCAAGGGTAGAAAACCAAGACGCCCCGTATAGGGAGTCTAGGGAATCGTCGATGCGGGGGAGGGGAGTAGCATCCTTAATCGTGACGTCGTTCACACGGCGGTGTCGATGCAAAACCGCATCGTGCCGTCTTTTTTCTTCACTAGAACGACGGGGGAGGACCACGGGCTGGTGGAGGGGGAAATAACACCCGCCTCTTCCATTTCGCGCACTTGGCGGTCCTCCTCTTCTCTCTGTCGGGGGTTCTTACGTCGGGAAGGTTGTCGTATCGGAGGGCCTGTCGTATGGATCTCGTGAGACAGGTACGTAGTGTGTCCTATATCTGTGGGCCCTGCCGCAAACAAATCCTGGAACTCCAGGAGGAGGCGGCGTAAGGCATCTGACTGTTGGTCGGAGAGATGGTCAGGGATGGGGGGAAGGGGGCGGGGCGGTGGGAGGGGGGACAGGACGCAGGGCTCGGCTTCTTCCATCTCTCCGACGATAAGCCCTTTGGGGAGGGTGAGAGGGGATGGTGCGAGATTGGCGATGCGAATGGCAGCGCGGTGGGGGGGGAGAAAGGTAGGGGAAACGAGGCAGGCGGAAAGGGGTCCGGCAGGGAGGAGGGGGGAGAACAAAACGGATGAGCCCGAGGGCCTGTTCAGGGGCACCCATGCCTCGTGGTGTGAGGGGATGGTAACGGCGGCGGAAATGGTGGCAGGGAAGGAGGGGGCAAGAGTGGGGTGGGGTGGCACGGGGGAAGGGGGAGGCGAAGAAGGGGAAAAAAAAGAGAAAGAGTGCCGGGGGGGGGGGATTGTGTGGGTCCTCTGGCCGGGGCTGCGGCGTGCAGGTACAAACGGCTGGAGCGGAGCGGGGTGGGGGTGGAACTGGAGTTGTCTGTTGCGACAGTCGATAGTGGCTACGAGTTTTTGAAGTAGGTCTAGCCCTAAATATCCGTCATAGCTCCGGCAGGAGGAATCAAAAATGATGAAGGGATGCTGGGCAGATACTGGCTGGTGGGTGTCGACCCGTAGGGCCCGAGTCTCCCCACGGATGGGCAGGGGGCCATCCCCCGCGTCTATAAGGTGAGTGGTAGTGGGGCGGAGCGGGCCAAACCGTGATTTGTAGCGGGAGAAATAATGGCTGTAAAGACAGGATCTGGCTGCTCCCGTATCGACTAGTAGTCTGGCCTTCACGCCGTTGATTTTCATTTTGTGGTATACTGGGGGGCGATACTTAGGGGTGATGGCCCCTGCCACCGTGGGTTGGTGCGGGGACGGGCCTAAAAATCCAGCTGGCTAGGGCTCTCGTGCTCCTGTTCCTGCTCTAATTCTCCTGGTGGGGGGTCGTCAGCCGGCGCCAGCTCGTCCCCTGGGGTTTCGCCTTCTAGGGCGGAGACCTTACGCGAACCCGGGGTTGTGATTATGCGGCGAGCAGCTTTCAGCTGGTCCCGTATGTCATGAAGGGGGCAACGGGAGTTGCAGGCTGTGAATTCCCACGGGTTGATCAGAATTAAGTTTGGGTTTTCTCGCGGGGTGGGGCGCTGACGAGAGGAGTGCGCCCTGGGTGGGCTAGGCGTCGGGGTCGGGCTGGTGTGGGGCAGGGGCGGACGTGGTGCGGCTGGGGGAGCTGGGGGCCGGGTGGGGAATTTCTTGACAACATTAATTTGTTGTGGAGGAGGGCAGGTGGTCAGGAGGCGCCGTATCAGCTGTATATCCCTATCCATGTCTCCTGTCGGGTCGTGGATAGTAAAGTGTTGCTTCACAACACTTGGGAGTACTAGGAGCAGAGTATTAAAGGTGTGCTGATCCCGGGTTTCTTCGTCTGTCTCCGGGTAGG
This sequence comes from Coenobita brevimanus, assembly GCF_032717465.1. Taxonomy (NCBI): domain Eukaryota; kingdom Metazoa; phylum Arthropoda; class Malacostraca; order Decapoda; family Coenobitidae; genus Coenobita; species Coenobita brevimanus. The sequence continues at coordinate 113,991 of NW_027643843.1, forward strand.
CAGCAGTAATCAGGCTTCTTGCCTGCAACAGGGTATTATCTAAATCCCCGTCATAAGTAAAGCTATCCAATTTGGATAGAGCCACCACTTTCCCTAGTGATGGGGTGATGGCTTGGACCGCGAACTTGGTAAAGTTCTGCCAGGTGAGTTCTGGGACAATTTTTGGCGCAATATTCGCTGCGGCTTTACCCAGTAGTGGTAGTGTGACTGCAATTTTTTGTTGGTCATTATCAAAGCCAATATCTAGTAAGGGATTAACTATTGCAAGATATGTGTGTATGTCATACTGGTCAGGGTCAAACTTGGGTAACTGAACGTGCGGTTTAGTTGCCATTTTCCCAAATATTTCCTATTTACCTCTCTTCTACCCTCGGATCTAGAACCACCGCTGGCCACCAGTGTAATGCTGAGTTGAATTAGGCTCGACTTCTCGTACCTATTCAACTCAACGTGGAGCGGGGTCCTCTTTCGAGACCGGAGCTAGTGCAATAAAGAGAGGTAGGACATAAAAACCTTCGGCAACACCATACACGTATATTACTTCAGTCAGACACAGGACACTTCAGCAGACATTACATCACAATATAGAGCAATACAAAAACCTTATCTAAAATATTGTGTATCTCGCAGGATACTAGCTTTCTAGATACTAATGACAATACAACAAATCTTAGTACTAGGAGTGCAGTAAATACAGGTGCGCGCAGAGCGCGTGAGGAGGGGGGGGGTTTGTGATCCACCAGGAGGAGGTAGCGGAGACACGGAGAGTGACTTAAAACGGCGAGGAGACAGTTATGGTAATATTTAAGGATGCCCGATATTAGCAAGGGAGTTTAGGTGTTTTCTGTTGGCGAAGACTCTTTGACAATTAACTCTGATTCTTACTTTGACTTTAAGAGAGGGAGCGAGGAATGGAGAGAGTTTTTAGGAATAGTGTGCGGAGGAGGGGAATATCGTTATTACTCGCCGTCCTTGTTGTTTTGGTGAAAATAGGTTTCTACAGGCACAACTTATTCATTACACATCTCCTAGATATGTTATGTAGACTCTCGCTTCACAACGCATAACAAAGTCGGAATACTCGTAAATACTACTCCACCATATTACTCAGAGATTAGCCAATAGCACTCCAATAAAATTTTAGTCTTTCTTCGGGCTCTAGAGATATGTCTTTAAAAAGCTTCGGGATGACACTCGCACGTATTTTCACTTGAGGTCTCAACCCACATTCTCGTCCTTCAACTGGGTATTATGCCCTGGTTTGCCCCAATTGAGATTACATAAAGTTACTGCACAATACTTATTCTAAGAGAAAAGGAGTCACACTTAACCTACTTCACGATTGTTACAGGATCACTCGTATTTCCTCATGGAGAGAAACACGGACACATCATCGGTGATCCGGTCGGACTGAGGGCGTCGTCAGGGCGGGGCGAGCCAAGAGGGCACGGGGCGACTCGCGAGGGCGTCCTCTCGCGTCCGGGGGTTTCCGGACTGGGCTCCGGTGTAAGGCCCTTAGGACTGGGGCCGAAGAGGTCTAGGAACCTCTGGGTCAGGTCCCGGCGTCGTGGGGGCGTGGTCAGGTCTCGCCCGGGTGTCCTAGGGCGGGCCGGAAGAGGCAACAGACTGCGGTCTCCCACGAGCAGGGGCGCCGTCAGGGGAGGACTGCGGCAGCGGCTGTCACGGGGGCCCGACAGGTGGGTCTTCTCAAAGGCCACGCGTAGGGAACAGAGGCCGGGGGAAACAGGGAGGTCTCTCCGAGAATTTCCGGAGCGAGACCCCTGGAGTTCAACCTCCGGTCGTGGAGACGTCTTTCTCCTCACTATACCCTGGGAGCGACCATCGATCGTCTCTACCGGAGTGCTGAGGGAGCAACCGTTGATCGTCTCTACCTAAGCTTTAGGGGAGCGACCATTGATCGTCTCTACCTGGTTTTTAGGGGAGCGACCATTGATCATCTCTACCTGGTTTTTAGGGAAGCGACCATTGATCGTCTCTACCGGAGTGCTGAGGGAGCGACCGTTGATCGTCTCTACCTGGGTTTTGGGGGAGCGACCATTGATCGTCTCTACCTGATTTTTAGGGGAGCGACCATAGATCGTCTCTACCTGGTTTTTAGGGGAGCGACCATTGATCGTCTCTACTGGAGTGCTGAGGGAGCGACCGTTGATCGTCTCTACCTGAGCTTTAGGGGAGCGACCGTTGATCGTCTCTACCTGAGCTTTAGGGGAGCAACCATTGATCGTCTCTACCTGATTTTTAGGGGAGCGACCATAGATTGTCTCTACCTGGGTTTTGGGGGAGCGACCGTGGATCGTCTCTACCCGAGTTTTAGGGGAGCGACCATTGATCGTTTCTACCGGGGTTTTATGGGAGCGACCATAGATCGTCTCTACCGGAGGGCCAAGGGAGCGACCACTGATCGTCTCTACCTGGGTGTTACGGGAGCGACCATTGATCGTCTCTACCGGGGTTTTATGGGAGCGACCATAATCGTCTCTACCGGGTTTTTATGGGAGTGACCATAGATCTTCTCTACCTTTGCACTATCAGAGCGACCATAGATTATCTCTACCTGAGGGGCGCTGCCTGGAGTATTGTTTCTGACTCCACCCCTAGCTAACTCGGTGATTCCGCCACACGAAGGTAGTGTCTTTCGCCTACGGTGGTGGCAGCGTGGTGGTTGAGTGTCACAGGGGCGCACGGCCCGGGCTGACATATGCCGTTGTTGCCCGGAGTGGTGGTGGCTGGCGGCGGCTACCCCGTGGGGTCCGAGTGGGGGTGTCGGCATTCTTGAGGGCGAACTCCACTGCTCCTGGTTCGCCTCGATGTCGGGGATACTACGGTATTCTCCGGAATATTCAGGAGTATTGTATGTGTATCTGTCAAAGCCACGCATTTCAATAATAATAATAATAATAATAATAATGATGATGATACAAATGATAATAATAATAATAATAATAATAATAATAATGATGATGATACAAATGATAATAATAATAATAATAATAATAATGATGATGATACAAATGATAATAATAATAATAATAATGATGATGATGATAATGATATAAATGATAATAATAATAATAATAATAATAATAATGATACAAATGATAATAATAATAATAATAATAATAATGATGATGATACAAATGACAATAATAATAATAATAATAATGATGATGATGATGATACAAATGATAATAATAATAATAATAATAATAATAATGATAAAAATGATAATAATAATAATAATAATAATAATGATGATACAAATGATAATAATAATAATAATAATAATAATAATAATGATGATGATACAAATGATAATAATAATAATAATAATAATGATGATGATGATACAAATGATAATAATAATAATAATAATAATAATAATAATGATAATGATGATGATACAAATAATAATAATAATAATGATGATGATACAAATGATGATAATAATAATAATAATAATAATAATAATAATAATAATGATGATACAAATGATAATAATAATAATAATAATAATAATGATGATGATGATACAAATGATAATAATAATAATAATAATAATAATAATGATGATGATGATACAAATGATAACAATAATAATAATAATAATAATAATAATAATAATAATAATGATGATGATGATGATACAAATGATAATAATAATAATAATAATAATAATAATTATGATGATGATGATGATGATACAAATGATAATAATAATAATGATGATGATGATACAAATGATAATAATAATAATAATAATAATAATAATAATAATAATGATGATGATACAAATGATAATAATAATAATAATAATAATGATGATGATGATGATACAAATCATAATAATAATAATAATAATAATAATAATAATGATGATACAAATGATAATAATAATAATCTATCTATCTATCTATTGCCAGACGCCTCAATCCCGTTTGGGGTGGCCACAAACAAATCGCCTCCAAGTCGCCCTGTCCCCCGCCATTTCACTACCCTGCTCCCAACTCACACCCCCCTCTCTCATATACCTCTCCACCCCATCCCTCCATCTCATCCTCGGTCTCCCCCTCCCTCTTCCACCCTCCACCTCACTCACATACACTCTCTTCGTCAGTCTTTCACCCTCCATCCTCTCCACATGGCCAAACCACCTCAGTGTGTTCCTCACAACGCTTCCTATCACATCCACATCAACACCACAACGCTCCTTTATATCCTCATTCGTCAGCCTGTCTCTCCACGTGACTCCACAAACTCCTCTTAAATAACTCATTTCCACTGCTCTCACTCTTGACTTGTGTCCTTCCAACAACGTCCAAGCTTCACTTCCGTACGTTAGAGTTGGTATCACAATACTGTCATGTAGTAACTTTTTTACTTCCATGCTCACTTCCCTGTTTCTTATCACTGCTTTCAAGGAACCAGCAACCTTTCTTCCCTGCTGTACCCTTTCAAGCACTTCACCCTCCAAACCTCCATCCTTACTCATCACACTACCCAAATACTTAAACGTACTCACATTTTCCAATTCCTCACCATCCAACCTCGCTATACATTCACTGACTTCACCTCTCTCAAAGACCATCACTTTACTCTTCCCTACATTCACCTTTAGGTTCCGTTTCTTACACACTCTCTCAAACTCATCCACCAAGCCTTGCAGCTCCCCTTCATCTTCACTCCACAACACAGTATCATCTGCAAACAACAGTACAGGGAGTTTCCAAACACTATCCTCTCTCACCAGGGCCACTCCAACATCCACTACCCTACCTTGTACCTCTTTTATTACCCCATCCATGTACAGATTGAACAACCATGGAGACATGACACATCCCTGTTTCAAACCAACTTTCAAAGAGAAAAATTCACTTAGTTCACCATCCACACGCACTGCAGCCTTAGCACCATCATACATACTCTTCACAGCATTCAACAACTTCCCATCTACTCCATATATTCTTAACACTTTCCACAATCCTTGTCTATCCACCCTGTCATATGCTTTCTCCAAATCCATGAAAGCCGCATACAACTTCTTTCCCTTCTCTAGAAACTTTTCCACTAAAGATCTAAGAATGAATATCTGATCTACACAACCTCTTCCCTTCCTAAAGCCTCCTGTTCTTCTCCAACTAATTTCTCTGTTCTTTCTCTAACTCTGTCTATAAGTATCCTACCATACACTTTTCCTATTATACTAAGAAGACAAATGCCCCTATGATTACCACACACTTCTTTTTCCCCTTTTCCTTTGTACAAGGGAATAATTATACCTGACTTCCAATCCTCCGGGACTCTACCTTCCTCCCAGGCCAATCTGCACATCTTCCACATCCATTCTACTACTATCTCTCCCCCATGCTTCAGCATCTCACCACACACTCCATCAATTCCTGGGGCTTTCCCCGATTTAACTTTCTTCATTGCTTCCACAACCTCTATCCTACTGATTTCTACCTGTCTTCTCACCTCCCTCCTTCTCCCAGCCATTCCCCAGCCACTTATACTCGCATTACTTCCATCCTCTACGTTCAACAATTCCTTAAATAATAATAATAATAATAATAATAATAATGATGATGATATAAATGATAATAATAATAATAATAATAATAACGATGATGATACAAATGATAATAATAATAATAATAATACTAATGATGATACAAATGATAATAATTATAATAATAATAATAATAATGATGATGATACAAATGATAATAATAATAATAATAATAATAATAATAATATTAATAATAATAATGATGATGATACAAATGATAATAAGAATATTAATAATAATAATAATGATGATGATGATGATGATACAAATGATAGCAATAATAATAATAATAATAATAATAATGATGATGATGATACAAATGATAATAATAATAATAATAATAATAATAATAATGATGATGATACAAATGATAATAATAATAATAATAATAATAATAATGATGATGATACAAATGATGATAAT